>NC_092260.1:1144355-1226855 GCF_036320965.1 Panulirus ornatus
AATATCCTGGGCGATCGACAGCTACATGTACTGGACTTTATTCACCTACATGTATGGACGATGGAAGCCTATGTGTACTGGAGGATAGATACATACATGTAATTGGCGATAGACACCCACAAATACTGGACGATAGACGCCTACATGTACGTCACGATACACACCTAAATGTACTGGGGTTAGACATATACATGAACTGGACAATAGACACCTACCTATCCTGGGCGATAAACGCCCACATGTGCTGGGCATGAACTGGACGACAGCCATCTACATGCACTGGATGATAGACTCCTATATGTTCTGGACGTTAGACACCTACATGTAATGGACGATAGAATCGTACATGTACTAAACGATACACGCCTACATGAAATGGACGATAGACACCCACACGTATTGGACGATAGACTCCTACAGGTACTGGACGATAGACACCTACAAGTACTGAACGATAGACACGTATATGAACTGGATGATAGACACCTACATGCAGTGGCCGATGTACACCTACATGTTTTGGGCGATAGACACATACATGTAATGGACGATAGACACCAAAATGTAATGCCAGTTAGACTCCAACTTGTACTGGACGACAGACACATACTTATCCTGGACGATAGACACCTACATGTACTGGATGAAAGACTCCTACATGTACTGGACGATGGAAGCCTATCTGTACTGGACGATAGACATATACATGTAATTGGCGATAGACACCCACAAATACTGGACGATAGACACCTACATGTACATCACGATACACACCTAAATGTACTGGGGGTTAGATATCTACATGAACTGGACAATAGACATTTACCTATGCTGGGCGATAGACAGCTGCATGTACTGGACGTTACACACCTACTATGTGTACTGGGTGATAGACACCTAATGTATTGGACGAGAGACACCTACATGAACTGGACGATAGACACCTAAATGTACTGGATGGTAGACTCCTATATGTTCTGGACGTTAGACACCTATATGTAATGGACGATAGAATCTTGCATATACTGAACGATACACACCTACATGAAATAGACGATAGAAACCTACACGTACTGGACGATAGACTCCTACAGGTACTGGAAGATAGACACCTAAGAGTGCTGGACGAATGCACTGGCAAATGGACACCTACATGTTCTGGGCGATAGAAACCTACATGTACTGGACGATAGACACCTAAATGTAATGCCCGTTAGACACCTATATGTACTGGACGATAGACACCTAAATGTTATGCCTATTAGACATCTACATGTACTGGACGATAGACACCTATATTTCCTAGACGATAGACGCCTCCATGTACTAGACGATAGACACCTATATGAGCTGGACTATAGATTCCTATAAGTTCTGGATGATAGACACCTACATGTACTGGACGATAGACACATACATGTACCGGACGATGGACGGCTACTTGTACAGGACAACAAACACCTAAATATAGTGCACGATAGACACCTACTTTTGCCGGACGATAGACACGTACATTTACTGGACGATAAGCATGTACATGCACTGGATGATAGACTCCAACATGTTCCCGAAGATAGATACCTACGTGTACAGGGCGAAAAACACCTACATGTACTAGACGATAGCCATATACATGAAATGGACGATAGACACCTACATATACTGGACGACAGACTCCTACATGTACTTGACAGTAGACACCTAACTGTACTGGACGATAGACATGTATATCAACTGTATGATAAACACCTGCATGTACTCGACGATAGACTTCTACATGTGCTGGAAGATAGACAACTATATGTACTCGTGATAGACGCCTACATGTACTGGACAATAGACACTTGCATGTGCTGGACAATATACACCTACGTGTTCCGGATGATAGTCACCTACATAAGCTGCACAATAGACACCTACATGTACAGTATGATACACACCTACATGTGCTGGACGATAGACACCTACATGTCCTGGAAGATAGACATCTACATGCACTAGACAATAGACTCCTACATGAACTGGATGATAGACACCTAACTGTAGTGGACGATAGACACATATCAACTAGGCGATAAGCATCTATATGTGCTGGACGATAGACACCTCTATGTACTGGACGATAGATAATTACATGTATTGGACTATAGAAACCTACATGTACTGGACGATAGACTCCTATATGTACTGGGTGATAGACACCTACATGCAATGGACGATAGGCACTTACATATACCAGACGATAGGCTCGTACATGTACTGAAAGATACATTCCTACATGTACTGGACGATAAACACCTACATGTGCTGGACGAGTCACCTACAAGTACTAGACGATAGACAACTACATATACTGGACGATAGACTCTTACATGCACTGGACGATAGACACCTACATGTACTGGATGATAGACACCTACATATACGGGATGATAGACTTTTATATGAACTGGATGATAGACGCCTACATGTACTGGACGATACGCATTTATATACATTGGATGATGGGTTCCAACATGTACTGGACGATAGACACCTACATGCACTGGACGATAGACTCCTACATGAACTAAACTATACATTCTTACATATGCTGGACCATAGACAACTACTTGTATTGAAGGATAGATTCCTATATGTACTGGACGATACACTCCTACAAATACTGGAAGATAGACACCTATATGTATTGGAGGAGAGACTCTTACATATACTGGACGATAGACACCTACATATACTGGACGATAGATACTTACATGTACTGGACGATATACTCCTACATGTACTGGACGATAGACACCTGCATGTACTGGAAGATAGATACCTACAAGTACTGGACGATGGACGCCTACATGTACTAGACGATAGACACCTACATGCAGTGGACGATAGACTATTACACTAATGGATGATAGACACCTACATGTACTGGACGATAACACCTACATGTACTATACTATAAGCTTCAACATGTACTGGACGATAGACTCCTGCTTGTACTGAACTATACATTCCCACATGTACTGGACGACAGACAGTTACTTGTACTGGACGATATACTCCTACATATGCTGAACGATACACTCCTACATGCACTGGACGATAGACCCCTACATGCATTGGACGATACACCCTACATGTACTGAACAATAGACACCTACATATACTGGATGATAGACACTTATATGTACTGGACGATACATTCCTACATATACTGGACGATAGACACATAATTGTACTAGACGATTGACACATCAACTGGACAATAGCCACATACATGTACTGGACGATAGACTCCTACATGTACTGGACAATGGACAAATATATTTACTCGACGATGGACACCTACTTCTACTGGACAACAGACACCTACATGTACTGGAAAACAGACAACTGCATGTACTGGATGATAGACACCTATATGTGCTAGACGATAGACACCTACATGTACTGGAAGATAGACACCTATATATACTGGACGATAGAATCCTACATGTACTGGATTATAGATACTTATATGCACTGCACGATAGACACTTAAGAGTATAGGACGATCGACACTACATACACTGGACGAAAGACTCCTAGATGTACTGGACTATAGACTCCTATATGTACTGGATGATAGACGCCTAAATGTACTGGACGATAGACACCTACATGAACTGGACGGTAGACTCCTACATGAACTGGACGGTAGACTTCTACATTTACTGAAAGATAGACACCTACATGTAATGGACTATAGATGCCTTCCTGTATGGACGATAGACCTACAACTACTGGACGATAGACACTTCCATATACTGAACGATAGACACCTATATATGCCAGACGACAAACACTTACATGTACTGGGCTGGAGACACCTACATGGACTGGATGATAGATTCCAATTTGTACTGGACGATGGACACATACATGTACTGGACGATAAACACACATATGTACTGAACGATAGAATCCTACATGTACTGGACGATAGAATCCTACATGTACTGGACGATAGACTCCTACATCTAATAGACGATAGACGATAGACACATGCATGGAATTGGCTATAGAGACCCACATATTTTACACGATACACACCTACGTGTACTGGAGATGTACATACCTACATGGTCTAGTCGATAGACATCTACATGTACTGGACAATAAACACTTGCCTATCCTGGGCGATAGACAGCTACATGTACTGGACGTTAGACACCTACATGTACTGGTCGATAGACTGCTATATATACTAGGCAATAGAAGCCCACATGTATTGGACGATAGACATCTACATGAACTAGAGGATAGACACCTACAGGTACTGGACGATAGAATCCTACATGTTCTGGCCGATAGACAACTAAGCATACTGGACGATAGACACCTAAATGTGCTGGGCAATAGACATCCATATGTACTGGACGTTAGACACCTACATGTGGTAGACGATAGAATCTTACGTGTACGGAACGAAACACACCTACATTAAGTGAACGATAGACACCTACACGTACTGGACGATACACTCCTACATGTACTGGACGACAGACACATACATGTACTGGACGATAGACTCCTACATGTACTGGATGATAGACACCTACACTTACGGGACGATAGATTCCTATATGAACTGGCCGACAGACACCTACATGTACTGGCCGATGGGCACCTACATGTTCTGGGCGATATACACCTGCATGTACTCAACGAGAAACACGTAAATGTAATGCCTGTTAGACTCCTACATGTACTGGACGAAAGACACCTACATGAAATGGACGATAGACACCTACATGAACTGGACAATAGACACCAACATGTGCAGTATGATAGACACCTACATTTGCTGACGCTAGACACCTACATGTACTGGACGATAGACACCTACATGCGATGGACGATAGACTCCTATATGTACTGGACGATAGACACCTAACTATATTGGACTATACATTAACTGGATGATAGACAGCTACATGTACTGGACGATAGAATCTTATATGGACTGGACGATAGACAACTATATGTACTCGACGATAGACACCTACATGTACATGTACATGTGCTGGACGATCGACACCTATACGTACTGGACGATATACACCTACTTGTACAGTATGGTAGACACCTACATGTGCTGGAAGCTAGACACCTGCAAGTACTGAACAATAGACACCTACATGTACAGGACAATAGACACCTACATGTACAGTATGGTAGACACCTACATGTGCCGGACGCTAGACACTTACATGTACTGGACGATAGACACCTACATGTAATGGACGATAGACTCCTATATGTACTGGACGATAGACACCTAACTATGCTGGACGATAGACAGATACATCAACTGGACGATAGACAGCTACATGTACTAGACGACAGAATTCTATAGGTACTGGACGATAAACAATTATGTGTACTCGACGATAGACACCTACATGTACAGGATGATAGACACCTACATGTGCTGGACGATAGGCACATATATGTACTGGACGACAGACACCTACATGTACAGTATTGTAGACACCTACATGTGCTGGACGCTAGACACCTGCATGCACTGGACAATAGACACCTACATGTACTGGACAATAGATACCTACATGTACATTAAAGTAGACACATACATGTTCTGGACGCTAGACACCTACATGTACTGGACGATAGACACCTACATGTAATAAACGATAGACTCCTATATGTACTGGATGATAGACAACTATACTGGACGATAGACACATACATCAAATGGGCGATAGACAGCTACATGTACTGGACGATAGAATCCTATATGTACTGGACGATAGACAGCTATATGTACTCGAAGATAGACAGATACAATTACAGGATAATAGACACCCACATGTGCTGAACGATAAACACCTATATGTACTGGTCGATAGACACCTATATGTACTGGACTATAGACTCCTACATGTACTGGACGACAGATACCTACTAGTACTGAACAAAAGACACCTACTTGTACTGTACGATAGATACCTGCATGAAATGGATGATAGACACCTACATGAACTGGACGATAGACACCTGCATGAACTGGACGATAGACTTCTACATATACTGGACGTTAGACACCTACTTGTACTGGATGATAAACACCTACATGAACTGGACGATAGACTCCTATATGTACTGGTCGATGGAACACTGTATGTACTGGACGATAGACACCTATATGTACAGGACAATAGACACCTATATGTTCTGGACGATAGACACCTACATGTACTGGACGATAGACACTTACACATACTGGAAGATAGACACCTATATGTGCTGGACGATAGACAACTGCGTGTACTGGCTGATAGACACCTACATGTACTGAAAGATAGACAACTGTATGCACTAGACGATAGACACCTACATGTAAAGGACAGTAGCCACATACAAATACTGGACGACAGACACCTAAATGTACTGGACGATAAACACCTACCTCTACTAGACAATAGAAACATATATGTCCTAGACGATAGACTACATGGACTGGACGATAGACACCTACATACAGTGGACGATAGACACCTACATGTACTAGATGATAGACAAACAGTGGACGATAGACACTTATATTGCTGGATGATAGACACCTACATGTATTGGACGATAGAAACCAATATAGATTGGACGAAAGACTCCAACATGTACTTGACGATAGACACCTCCATATACTGGACGATAGACACCTTGATGAGGTGGTTCATACCCGCCTGCGTGTGCTCGACGATAGACACCTACTTGTACTGGACGATGGACGTCTATATGTAGTGGGCGATAGACACCTACATGTGCTGGACGATAAAAACGTACATGTATTTGGCGATAGGCATTCACATGTATTGGACATTAGACACCTATATGTACTAGACAATGGATACCTACAATTATTGGGTGCATCAACATGCACTGGATGATAGACACCTACCTGTATTGGGTGATAGACAACTACATAAACTGCACGATTGTATTGGACGATAGACTCCTACATATACTGGACGATAGACACCTACATGTACTGGACGATAGATACCTACATGAGCTGGACGATAGACACCTACATGCATTGGACGATAGACACCTACATGTACTGGACGATAGACACCTACCTGTACTGGACTGTAGAATCCTACATGTACCAGACGATGAACAACTACATGTACTGGACGATAGACACTTGCCTGTACTGGACGATAGACCCTTACATGTACTAGAGGATAGACTCCTATATGTACTGGACGATAGACACCTGCAAGTAGTGGACGAGAGACACAAGTACTAGACGATGGAGTCCTACATGTACTGGACGAGACACCTACATGTACTGGATGATAGACACATAAATATGCTAGACGATAGACTCTTACATGAACTGGGCGGTAGATACCTATATGTACTGAACGATAAACACCTCCATGTACTGAACGATAGACACCTACTTGTACTTGAAGATAGACTCATACATGCATTGGACGATAGACGTATGTATGTACTGGAAAATAAACACTTACAAATCTTAGACGATAGATACCTACATGTACTGCACGATAGATACATACATGTGCTGGACGATAGACACCTACATATATTGGACTATAGACACCTTCATGTAGTGGATGACAGACACCTACATGTACTAGACGTTAGACACCTGCATATACTGGACAATAGATACATGAACTGGACGGTAGACTCCCACATGAACTTAACGATAGGTTCCTGAATGTACTGGACGATAGACACCTACATGTACTGGACGTTAGACACCTACGTGTACAGGACTAATGACACATACATGTACTGGGCGATGGATACCTACTTCTACTTGACGATAGATGCCTACATGTACTCGAGGATAGACACCTACATGTCCTAGGTGATACACACCTACATGTACTAGGCGATAGACTCCTACATGTACTGGACGATTGACATCTACATGTACTGGACGACAGACATCCACATGTACTGGGAGATAGACATCTATATGGAGTGAGTGATAGACACCTACATGCACTGGTCGATAGACAACTACAGATACTGGATAGACACCTACATATACTGGACGATAGACTCCTACTTATACTGGACGACAGATGCATTCATATAGTGTACGACAAACTCTACATGTACTGGACGATAGACACGTAACTGTACTGGACGATAGATATCTACGTGTACTGGACGATAGATACCTACATACTAACCACGATTGACACCTACATGTACTGGACTATAGACACCTACATGTCCTGGACGATAGGCACCTATATGTACTGGACGAAAGACACCTACATGTACTGAACGATAGGGACCTATATGTACTAGACGATAGACACCTACCTGTACTGGATGATAGACTCCTACCTGTACTGGACGATAGAAACCTAAATGTACTGGACGGTAGACATCTAAATGTACTTAACGATTACGACCTACATGTGCTGGACGATAGATACCTACATGACCGGACGATTGACACCCACCTATACTAGGCGATACACACCTACATGTACTGAACGATAGAATATTGCATGTAATGGATGTTAGACACCTACATGTACTCGACGATAGACACCTACATGTACTGGACGATAAACTCATACATGTAATGGACGATACATAGCTACATGTACTGGATGATAGATCCTATATGTACTGGACGATACTCTCCTACAAGTATCGGACGATAGACACCTACATGCACTGGACGATACAATCCTACATGTACTGGACGATAGACACATATATGTATTGGACAATAGATTTCTACATGCACAGTACGATAGACACCTACATATACCGGAAGATAGACACAGACTTGTACTGGACGATAGACACCTACATGTACTAAACGATAAACTCCTACATATACTGGACGATAGACACCTGTATATATTGGGCGATAGACACAAATACTAGACGACAGACGCCTACATGAACTGGACAATACACTCCTACATGTACTGGACGTTAGACACCTAAATATGCTGGACAATAGACACATATGTACTGGAAGACAGACACTGACAAATACTAGACGACACACGCCTACATGTACTGGACGATAGATATCTACATGTACTGGACAATAGACACCTACATGAATTGGACGATCGAGTCTTACACGAACTGGACGGTAGACCCCTACATGTACTTGACGATAGACACCTCCTTGTACTGGACGATAGACGCCAGCATGCACTGGATGATAGACCCCTACATGTACTGGACGATAGTCACATACATGTACTGAATGATAAACAGCACATCCTGGACGATAAAAACCTACACGTACTGCACGATAGACACATGTAGTGGACGGTAGACAACTACTTGACTGGAAGATAGACACCTACATGTACTCTACGATAACACCTACATATACTGTACCGTAGATACCTACATGACTGGTAGACTCCTATATGAAATGGACGATAAACTCTTACATGTACTGGACGATAGACACCTACATGACCTGGATGATAGACACATACATGTACAGGACTAAAGACATATACATGTACTGGGCGATGGACATCTACTTTTACTTGACGATAGACGCCTACATGTACTCGATGATAGACACCTACATGTACTGGGCGACAGCCTCCTACATGTACTGGCAATAGAAACATGTATGTACTGGACGATAGATACCTAAATGTACTGAGCGATAGACATCTACATATACTGGACGAAAGACATATGTACTGGGCGATAGAAATCTACATGCACTGGGCGATAGATACCAACGTGTACTGGTCGATAAACACATTTATGTACAGGGCGATAGACACCTGCATGTACTGGACAGTAGACGCCTACATATAATGGATGGTAGACTCCTACATGTACTGGACGATAGACACCTACATATACTGGACGATATGCATCTACATTTTCTAGACGATAGACACCTGAATGTACTTGACGATAGGCACACATGTGTACTAGACGATAGACACCTACGTGTACTGAACGATAGACACCTACATGTACTGAACGATAGACACCTACATATCCTGGACGATTGGCACCCATATGAGTGGACGATAGACTCCTAACTGTACTGGACGATAGACACCTAGATGTACTGGACGATAGACACCTTATGTACTGGACTATAGACACCTACATATACTGGACGACAGTCACCTACATGTACTGGACGATAGATACTTATATGTACTGGACGATAAAAAATTACGTATACGGAACGATATACACCTACATGTACTGGACGAGACACCTATGTGCACTTGACGATAGACACCAACATGTACTGGACAATAGGCACCTACATGTACTGGACAATGGACGCCTACAAGCCCTCGACGATAGAAATGTACATGCAATTTACGATAGACTCTTACTCGTACTGGACGATAGATTCCTACATGTTCTGAACGATACACACCTACACGTACTACACGTTAGACTCTGTCATATACTGGACAATAGACTCCTACATGTACTGGACGATAGACTTCTATAAGAAATGAAAGATAGACACCTACATGTTCTAGGCGATAGACACCTAAATGTACACGACGATAGACGCTTACATGCAATGGAAAATAGACTCCCACATTTACTGGACAAGTACACACCGACAGGTACTTTACGATATACACTTATATGTTCCAGACGATACACACCTTATTTACTTGACGATAGACGCCTACATGTATTAGACGATAGACTTCTACATGAACCGGACTATAGACACCATCATGTACAGGACGATAGACACCTACATGTACTGGACGATAGAGCCTTACATGTACTGGACAATAGACAAGTTCACGTAATTTACGATAGACTACTATTTAAAGTAGACGATAGACCTATATATATGGGACGAATAACTCCTCCATATTCTGAACGATACACACCTACATGTACTGCGCAATAAACTCTTTCATGTATTGGACAATAGACTCCTATATGTACTGGACGAAAGACTCATATGTACTTGGACGATAGAAACCTACATGAAGTAGACGACAGACACCTATATATTTTAGAATTTAGACAACTAGATATACTTGACGATAGACGCCTACATGCACTGGACGATAGACTCCTACATGAACTGGACGATAAACAACATGTACTGAAAGATAGATTCCAACGTGTACTTGACGATAGACTCCTACATGTACTGGACGATAAACACCTACATATACTGGACGATAGACGCATACATATATTGGACGATAGATACCTACATGTTCTAGACAATAGACACCTAAATGTACTTAACTATAGAAGCCAACATGTACTGGACGATAGATTCCTATATATGCTGGACGATAGGCACAAACATATATTTGACGATAGACTCCAAGATGTACTGGACGATAGACTCTTTCTTGTACTAGACAATGAACACCTACAAAGACTGGACGATAGACTCCTACATGTACTGGACGATAGACACCTACATATACTGGACGATAGACACCTACATAAACTGAACGATAGAGTCCTATATGTACTGGACGGTAGACACGCACATATAATGGAAGATAGACCTACATATACTGGACGATAGGCTCCTATATATATTCTGAACGATACACACTTCCATGTACTAGACGATACACTCTTTCATATACTGGACAATAGGATCCTACATGTACAGGCCGATAGACACCAACCCGTACTGGACACATACGTACTGGGCGATAGACACTTACATGTACTGGACGAGACACCTACATGTACTGGACGATAGACACCTACATGAAGTGGACGATAGACACCTACTTGTACTGGACGACAGACATCTACTTGTAGTGGACGATAGGCTCCTACATGTCCTGGACGGTAGTCTTCGACATGTACTGGATGATACACACCTACGTATTTTGGACGATAGACACCTACATTCACTGGACAATAGATACCTACATGTGCTGTACGTTTAACTCCTACATATACTGGACGATAGACACCTACATGACCGGACGGTTGACACCTATATGTACTGAACGAGAGACACCTAAATGTGCTGGACAATACGCTCCTACATGTAGTGGACGATAGACACCTACATGTACTGGACGATAGACACCTTCATGTACTGGACGATAGACACCTACTTGTACTGGACGATAGACACCTACATGTACGGGACGATAGACTCCTACATGCACCTGACAGTAGACTCCTGCATGTACTGGATGATACACACCTACGTGTTTTGGACGATAGACATCTATTTTTACTGGAAAACAGACACCTATATGTACTGTATCATTAATTCCTACATGTACCGGACGATAGACACCTACATGGTTGGACGGTTGACACCTGCATGTACTGGACGATAGACACCTACATGTGTTGGACGATACACTCATACATATTCTATACGATTAACTCTTGCATATACTGAACGATAGACACCTACATGACCGAACGGTTTACACCTACATGTACTGGACGATAGACACCTACATGTACTGGACGAAAGACACCTACATATGCTGGACGATAGAAGCCTACATGTGCTGGACGATAAACACCCACATGTGCTGGACGATACACTCCTACATGTACTGGACGATAGACACATACATGTATTGGATGATAGACACCTATATGCACTGGACGATAGACTCCTACAGGTACTAGACGATAGACTCCTACATGAACTGGACGGTAGCTACATGTACTGGATGATACACATCTAAAAGTTTTGGACTATATACACCTATATTTACTGGACAATAGACACCTACATGCACTGTACGATTAACTCTTGCATATACTGGACGATAGACACCTACATGACTGGACGGTTACCACCTACATGTACTGAACGATAGACACCTTCATGTACTGGACGATAGATTCCTACATGTACTGAAGGATAGAAACCTACAAGTAATGGGCGATAGACAAGACACCTATATGTATTCGACGATAGACTTCTAAATGTACTGGACGATTGACACCTACATGTAATGAATGGTAGAATCCTAAATGTACTGGATGATAGACACCTACATGTACTCGACGATAGACACCTACATGTACTGGATGATAGACACATCTTGTACTAGATGATATACTCGTAAATGAACTTGGCGATAGACACCTGTATGTACTGAACGATAGATACTTACAAGTAATGGACGATAGACGCCTACATCTACTGGACGATATACACCTACATGTACTGGTCGACACACACCCACATGTACTGGAAGATAGACTCCTACATATACTGGACGATAGACACCTACATATACTGGACGGTAAATACTTACATGTACTGGGCAATAGACGCTTACATGTACTGGACGATAGACTACATGTACTGGACGAAAGACATCTATATGAAGTGGATGATAGGCTCCTACAAGAACTGAACGTTAGACTTCTACATGTACTGGACGATTGACACATACATGTACCGGATGATAGAAACCTACATGTACTAGACGATATACTTGTGCATGTACTGGAAGATAGACACCTGAGTTTACTGGACGATAGACACCTACAAGTAATTGACGATGGATGCCTGCATGTACTGGACGATATACACCTACATGTACTAGTCTACACACACCCACATGTACTGGAAGATAAGCTCCTACATGTACTGGACGATAGACACCTATATATACTGGACGATAGTCACTTACATGTACTGGGCGATAGACTCTTACATGTACTGGACGAGAAACACCTACATGTATTGGACGATAGACACCTACATGAAGTGAACGATAGGCTCCTACATGAACTGGATGTCAGACTTTTACATGTACTGGACGATAGACACAAGTAATGGACGATGGAAGATGCTTGTATTGGACAAAACAACTCCTACATGTACTAGACGAAAGACTCATACATGAACTGGAGGATAGACTCGTACGTGAACTGTACGTTAGACTTCTACATGTACTGCACGAAAGACACGTATATGTCGTAGACGATAGACACCTACATGTACTGATCGATAAACACCTACATATACTGAACGATAGACACTTCCATGTACTGAAGAATAGACACTTATATGTACTCGACGATAGACACTAACATGTACTGGACGATAGACACCTACATGCACTAGACGATAGACTCCAACTTTTACTGAACGATAGGCACACGTACTGGACGATAGAAACCTACATGTATTGGACGATAGACTCCTACATGTACTGGACGATGGACGCCTATATGTACTGGACTATAGATAGCTATATATACTGGACGATAGACACCTACATGTAATGGGCTCAGGACATCTACATGTACTGGACGAAAGACACTTACCTATATTAGGCGATAAACAGCTACATGTAATGGACAACAGACTCCTACAAGTACTGGGCGATAGACACCTCTTGTACTGGATGATACTTACCTACATGTTATAGATGATAGACACCTATATGAAATGAATGATTTACTCCTAAATGTACCGGACGATAGACATCTACATGTACTGGACGACAGACACCTACAAGTACTGGACGATGGACACAAATATGCAATGGACAATAGACACCTCCACGTAGTGGAGAATACTGCATGTGCTAGACGATAGACACCTACATGAACTGAACGATAGACTCCTACATGTACTGGACGATCGACACCCGCATGTACTGGACGATAGACACATACATGTTCTGAGCGATACATTCCTACAAGTACTGGATGATATACACCTACATGTACTGTACA
Organism: Panulirus ornatus; assembly: GCF_036320965.1. Taxonomy (NCBI): domain Eukaryota; kingdom Metazoa; phylum Arthropoda; class Malacostraca; order Decapoda; family Palinuridae; genus Panulirus; species Panulirus ornatus. The sequence continues at coordinate 1,159,107 of NC_092260.1, forward strand.
ATAGACACCTACAAGTACTGGACGATGGAGGCCTAAATGTACTGGACGATAGACACCTACTAGCACTGGACGATAGATTCTTACATGTACGGAACGATACATTCCTACATGTACTAGACGATAGACACCTACATGTATTGTACGATAGACACCTACAAGTAGTGGATGATGGACACCAATATGTATTTGACGATAGACACCTCCACGTACTGAAGAATACACACCTATATGTACTGGACGATAGACACCAACATGTATTGGACGATGGACGCCTAGATGTGCTGGACGATAAACACCTACATGCACTAGACGATAGACACCTACATGTACTGTACGAAAGACACCTACAAGTACTGGACGATGGACACCAATATGCACTGGACGATAGACACCTCCATGTACTGGAGAATACACCTATATGTACTGGACGATAAATACCAACATGTGCTGGACGATAAACACCTACATGGACTAGACGATAGACACCTTCAAGTACTGGACGATAGACATCTATATGTACTTGACGATGGCCTCCTGCAAGTACTGGACGATCGACAACTACATATACTGGACGATAGACTCCTACAAGTACTGAACGATACATTCCTACATGTACTAGACGATAGACACCTACATGTACTGTACGATAGACACCTACAAGTACTGGACGATGGACACCTACATGTATTGGACGGTAGACAACTACATGTACTGGACGATAGACTCCTACATGTAGTGGACAGTAGCCACCTATGTATGCTGGACGATGGACACCTATATGTACTGTGCGATAGATTATTACATGGACTGGATAATAGACACCTACATGTACTGGACTTTACACTCCTACATGTCCTGAACGATACATTCCTACATATACTGAATAGTAGACACTTACTTTTACTGGACGATATACTCCTATATGTATTGGACGATGCACACATATATGTACTGGACGATAGACACCTACATTTATTGCATGATAGACTCCTACTTGTACTGGACGATACACACCTACATGTACTGGACGATAGACACCAACACGTAATGGACGATAGACACCTATGTGTGCTGGAAGATATACTTCTACATGTACTGGAAGATAGACACCTGCATGTACTGGACGATAGACACCTACATGTACTAGACGATAGACATCTACAAGTACTGAACCATATACTCCTACATGTACTGTGCGATGTACTCCTACATGTACTAGACGATACACACCTACATGAACTGGATGATAAAAACCTATAGGTTCTAGACGATAGACACCTAAATGTACTTGACGTTAGATGCCTCCATGTACTGGACGATAGACTCCTATATGTACTGAACGATAGACACCAACATACCCTGGACGATAGACGCCAACATATACTTGACGATACACTCCTACATGTACTGGAAGAGAGACACCTACATGGACTGGACGCTAGAGTACTACATGTACTGGATGATAGTCACGTACATGTGACGGAGGACAGACTCCTACTTGTACTGGACGATAGACCTAAATGTACTGGACGATAGACCTCTACATGTTATGAACGATACACTCCTATATGTACTGGGTGATAGACTCTTACATGTACTGGACAATAAACTCCAACATGTACTGGACGATAGACACCTACATGTACTGGAAGATACACACCTACATGAAATGGACGATAGACAACTACATGTACTGAAAGATATACTCCTACATGTACTGGACGATAGACACCTGCATGTCCTGGACGATAGACACCTACATTTACTAGGCGATAGACACCTACAAGCACTGAACTATATAATCCTACATGTACTCTGCGATGCACTCCTACATGTACAAGACGTTACACACCTACATGAACCGGACGATAAACACCTACATATTCTAGGCGATAGACACCTTAAAGTACTTGACGTTAGATGCCTACATGTACTGGACGATAGACTCCTACATGTACTGAACGATAGACACCAACATATCCTGGACGATAGACGCCAATATGTAATAGACGATACACTCCTACATGTACAGCACGATAGACACCTATATGTACTGGACGATAGAGTCCTACATGTACTGGATGATAGAGACGTACATGTGATGGACGATAGATTCCTACTTGTAATGAATGATAGACCTACATGTACTAGACGATAGACTTCTACATGTCATGAGCGATACACACCTATATGTACTGGATGACAGACTCTTACATGTACTGGACAATAAACTCCTACATGTACTGGACGATAGGCTCCTACACGCACTGGAACTGACACCTACATGATCTGGAGGACACTTACCCCATATGTACTGGACGACAGACACCTACATTATCTGGACGATACTTCCTTATATGTACTGGACGATAGACAACTATATATACTGGACGATAGACACCTTCATGTACTGGATGAGAGACACCTACATGTACTGGTCAGTAGATACCTACATGTACTAGACGATAGTCTCCTACACGTACTGGATGATAGACACCTACTTGTACTGGACAATAGACATCTACATGTACTGGACGATAGACTCCTACATGTACTGGATGATGGACACCTACACGTACTTGACGACATATACCTATATGTACTGGACGATAGACAACTACATGTACTGAAAGATAGGCTCTTACATGTACTGGACGATAAACACTGACATGTACTGAAAGATAGAATACATATACTGGACGAAAGACTTCTATATGCACGGGACGATAGACACTAATATGTACTGGACGATAGACACCTACAAGTACTGGACGATAGACAACTATATATACTGGACGATAGGCGCATACTTGTACTGGACAATAGACTCCTACATGTGCTGGACGACAGACTCCTACATGTGCTGGACGATACACTCATATATCTACTGGACGATAGACACCTACATGTACTGGACGATAGACACCTACATGTACTGGACGATAGACACCTATATGTACTGTACGATAGACACCTACATGTAGTGGAAGATAGACTCCTGCATGAACTGAACGGTAGACTCCTACATGTACTGGATGATACAAACCTACGTGCACTGGACGATAGACACCTACATGTACTGGACGATAGACACCTAACTGTACTGGGCAATTAACTCCCACATGTATTAGACAATAAACACCTACATGACTGGACGATTGACACCTACTTGTACTCGACGATAGACACCTAAGTGTACTGGACGAGACTACTACATGTACTGGATGATAGACACCTATATGTACTGGACGATAGACTTCTACTTGTACTGGACGATAGTCTCCTACATGTACTGGACGAGTGACACCTACATGTACTGGACGGTAGACTCCTCTATGTACTGAACGATAGACACCTACATGTACTCGACGATAAAGCTAACATATACTGGACGATAGACTCCTACATGTACTGGACGATAGACACCTACATATACTGAACGATAAACACCTAAATATACTGGACGATAGACACCTACGTGTAGTGGACGATATATTCCTATATGTAATGCATGTATTGGTCGATACACACCTACATGTACTGGATGATGTACTCATACATGTACTTAACGATTGACTCTACATATACTGGATGATACACTTATTTGTACTAGGCAATAGACACTTACATATACTGGACGAGAGACACCTACAAGTAATAGACAATGGACGCCTACATATACTGGACGATAAGCACCCACATATACTGGTCGATACATACCTACATGTACTGGAAGATAGACTCATACATGTAATTATGTTATGGACGATAGACACCTATATATACTGGAAGATAGACGTTCACATGTACTAGGCGATAGACACATGTACTGGTCGAGAGACACCAAGCTGTATTGGAAGATAGACACCTACTGTAGTGGACGATAGACTCCAACATGCACTGAACTATACATTCCTTCATGTTATTGGACGATAGACACCCACTTGTAATGGACGATTGACTCCTACATGTACTGGAAGATACACTCGTCCATGTACTGGAGGATAGACACCTACATATATTGGACAATAGACTGCTACATGTACTGGATGATATACACCTACATGTACTGGACAATAGACACCTACATGTACTGGAAAATTGGCACTTACATGTACTAGACGATATTCTCCTACACGTACTAGACGTTAGATACCTGAATATACTGGACGATAGACACTTACAAGTCTACAAGTACTGGACAATGGACTCCTACATATACTGGACAATAGACACCTACATGTACTGTTCGACACACACCTACATGTACTGAACGACAGACTCCTACATGTACTGGACCATAAACACCTACTTATACTGGAAGATAGACATCTACATGCACTGGGCGATATACAGCTACATGTAATGAACCATACACACCTAAATATACTGGACGATAGACACCTATATGTTCTAGGCGCTAGACACCTACATGTTTTGGACGATAGACTCCCACATGAACTAGATGGTAGACTCCTATATGTACCGGATGATACACACCTACCTGTACTGGATAATAGATAGCGACATGTACTGGACGGTAGATACCTACATGTTCTGGATGATTAACTCCTACATGTACTGGACGATAGACACCTACAAGACTGGACTACTGACACCTACGTGTACTGGAAGATAGACACCTACCTGTAATCGACGATAGACTCCTACATGTACTGGACGATAGACACCTATATATGCTGGACGATAGACACCTACATATATTGGACGATAACCTATTACATGTCCTGGATGATAAATACCTACATGTACTCGACGATAGACACCTACATCTACTGGTCGATAGACTTCTACATGTACTGGACGATAGACACCTACATGAGCTGGACGACAGATACCTACAAATAATGAATAATGGAACCTGCATGTACTGGACGAAAGACACCTACATATTTGGACGATAGACACCTATATGAACTGGACGATAGACTACTACATGAACCGGACTTTAGACTTCTACATGTACTGGATGACAGACATCTACAAGTACTGGACGATGGACGCTGCATGTACTAGACGAAAGACTCCTACCTGCACTGGACGATAGACACCTACATTAACTGGACGATAGACTCCTATATGAACTGTAAGGTAGATTTCTACATATACTGGACGAAAGACACCTACATGTAATGGACAATAGACCCCTATATATGCTGGACGGTAGACACCGCCTTGTACTGACGATAGACCTTATATGTACTCGACGATAGACACCTACATGTACTCGACGACGGATTCCAATTTTAACTGGGCGATAGACACACATGTACTGAACGATAGACTCCTACGTGTACTGGACAATGGACTCCTTCATGTCTTGGATGATAGACACCTATATGTACTGAACGATAGACACATACATGAAGTGGACGATAGACTCCTAAATGAACTGGAAGATAGACTCCTACCTGTACTGGACATTAGACACTTAAATGCTGAGGACGATATACAGCTACATGTAATGGATAATAGACACGCACATGTACTGGACCATAGACACCTACATATACCGAACGATAGACACCTGCATGTAATGGGCGATAGACATCTAATATACAGGACGATAGACACTTACTTGTATTGGGCGATAGACCGTTGCGTGTAATGGATGATAGACACCATATGTACTTGGCGATATACACCTACTTCTAATGGACAATAAACACCTATATGTTCTGGATGATCGACACCTACATGTACTGGACGATAGACTCCGACATGTACTGAACGATGTACACCTGCATGTACTGGACGATAGACATCTACAAATACTGGACGATGGACGCCTACATGTGCTGGACTATAGACACCTAATTGAACTGAATGATAGACACCTTCATGTTTTAGACGATAGACACCTACATGTACTGGACGATAGACTCTTACATGTACTGGACGATCGACACCTACATATACTGGATGATAGACTCCTAAATGTACTGAACGACACATTCCTACATGTACTAGACGAAAGACACCTACATGTACTGTACGATAGACACCTACAAGCACCTAACGATAGACGCCTATACATACTGGACGATAGGCACCTATACGTACTGGACGATACACACCTGCATATACTGTACGATAGACATCTACATGTACTGGACGATAGACACCTACATGTAATGGGCTATAGACATCTAATGTACTGGACGATAGACTCTTATATTGGGCGATAGACAGCTACATGTAATAGACGATAGACACCTACATGTATTGGTCGATTGACACCTACTTGTAGTGGACGATACACACAAAAATCTTTTGGATACTAGACACCTAAATGTACTGGAAGATAAACCCCTACATGTATTGGACGATAGACCCTTACATATACTGGACGATAGATACTTTCAAATACTAGACGATGGACGCCAACATGTACTGGACAATACACTCCTACATGTACTGGAAGTAACACCCCTACATATCCTGGACGATGGACACATACATGTATTGGACGATAGATTCCTACATGTACTGGAAGATAGACACCGACATATACTGGACGATAGATACCTGCATGAACTGAACGTTAGGCTCCTACATGAACTGGACGATAGGCTCGTACATGTACTGGACGACAGTCATCTACATGTACTGGACGAAAGACACCTATATGTATTGGACGTTAGATACCTACATTTACTGGATGATAAATAATTTCATGTTCAGGACGATATACACTTGCATGTACTGGACGATAGACTCCTACATGTACTGGACGATAGACACATACATGCACTGGACAATACACACCTACATATCCTTGACGATAGACACTTACTTGTACTAGACGATAGACACATCCAGCTCCTGGACGATAGACTCATGTAGTGGACGATAAACAACTACCTGTACTGTAGGACAGACACCTACATATACTGGACGATAAAAGCCTGCATATACTGGACGATAGATACCTACAAGAAATGAATGGTAGACTCCGATATGAACTGAACGATAGACTCCTATATGTACAGAACGACAGTCACCTACATGTATTGGACTAAAGACCCCTATATATACTGGACGATAGATACCTGCATGCACTGGACGATAAACAATTACATGTACTGGAAGATATGCACCTACATGTACTGGACGAGGGACACCTACATGTACCTGATGATAGACGCCAACATGTACTGAACGATAGACTTCTACTTGTCCTGGAAGATAACACCTACATGTGCAGGACTATAGACACATGCATGTAATACGCGATGGACACCTACTTCTACTTGACGATAAACACCAACATGTATGTACTCGACGATAGACACCTACATGTACTGGGCGACAGACAACTACATGTACTGGACGATAGACACCTATATGTATTGGGCGATAGACATCTACATGTATGGGTGATAGACACTTACATGTACTTGTCGATAAACACCTACATATACTGGAAGATAGACATACATATAAGTGTCTATCGTCCAGTACATGTAGTTGTCTATCGCCCGGTACATGTAGGTGTCTATCGTCGAGTACATTTTGGTGTCTATCGTCAAGTAGAAGTAGGTGTCCATACTGGAACATAGACTCTTATATGTACTGGACAAGGGACACCTATTTGTACTGAACGATAGACTCTTACAGGTACTGGACGATAGACACCTACATATACTGGACGATAGGCACTCATATCTTCTAGACGATTGACGCCTAAATGTACTTAACGATAGACGCCCACATGTACTAGACGATAGATACCTACGTGTAATGGACGATAGACACCTACATGTACTGAACGATATACTCCTACATGTTCTGGACGAGAGACACCTACATGTACTTGACGATAGACACCAACATGTGCTGAACGAGAGACACCTACATGTACTGGAAGATGAACGCCTACATGCACTGGACTATAGAAATGTGCATGCAATTTACGATAGACTCTTACTTGTACTGGACGATAGACCTACATGTACTGGACGATAGACTCCTACATGTTCTGAGCGATACACACCTACATGTACTGCACGATAGACTCTTTCATATACTGGAGAATAGACTCCTACATGTACTGAACGATAGTCTCATATAAGTACTGGACGATTGACACCTACATGAACTGGACGATAGACACCAACATGCTCTAAACGATAGACATCTAAAGTTACTTGACGATAGACGCTTACATGTACTGGACGATAGACACCTACATGCTTTAGACGATAGACAAATAGATATACTGGACAAAGACAACTTCATGCTCTAGACGATAGACACCGAAATGTACTTGACGATAGACTCCTACATGTACTGGGCGAGAGTCTCCTACGTGTACTGGACAATAGACACCATCATGTACTGGATGATAGACAATTACATGTAATGGGCGATTGAGCCGTACATGTACTGGACGATAGACACGTGCATGTAATTTGCGATAGACTCCTATTTATACTGGACGATAGAACTATCTGTTGGGGACGATAGACTCAATAATGTTCTGAAGGATACACACCTACATGTACTGCACGATAGACTCTTTCGTGTATTGGACAATAGACTCCTTCATGTACTGGATGATAGACTCCTATATGTACTGGACTACAGACACTTACATGAACTGCACGATAAACACCTACATGTTCTAGAAGATAGACACCGAAATGTACTTGACGATAGACGCCTACATGCACGGGGCGATAGACTCCTACATGCACTGGACGATAAACACCAACATGTACTAGACGATAGACTCCAACATGTACTTGACGATAGACTCCTACATGTGCTGGATGATAGATACCTACATATATTGGAAGATAGATACCTATATACTCTAGACGACAGACACATAAATGTACTTGACGATAGAAGACTAAATGTCCTGGATGATAGACTACTACATGTACTCGACAATATACACAAACTTGTACTGGACGATAGACTCCTATATGTAGTGGACGACAGACACCTACATATACTGGACGATAGACACCTATATGTACTGGACGATGGAGTCCTACATGTACTGGACGATAGACACGTACATGTCCTTAACGATACACACCTACATATATTGGACGATAGACTCTTTCATGTACTGGACAATAAACTCCTATTCGTACTGGACGATAGACACCTAAATATACTTGACAATTGATGCCTACGTGTATTGGACGATAGACTCCTACATGTACTGAACGATAGACATCAACGTGTCCTGGACGATAGACTCCAATATATACTTGAAGGTAGACTCCTACATCTACTGGACGATAGACACCTACATGGACTGGACGATAGAAACTTACATGTACTGCACGATAGACACCTATATGTATTGGGCATTAGACACCTACATATACTGGACGACAGAGTCCTATACGTAATGGACGATAGACACATACATGTGATGGACAATAGAATCCTACTTGTACTTGACGATAGACCAACATATACTGGACGATAGACTTCTATATGTTATGAATGATACACACCTACATGTGCTGGACTCTTACATATATTGGACAATAATCTCCTATATGTACTGGACGATAGACTCCTACATGTACTGGACCATAGACAGCTACATGACTTGGACGATGATAACCTATATGTACTGGACGATAGACATCTACATGTACCGGACGATAGAAACCTTCTTGTACTGGATGATAGACACCTATATATACTGGACGATAGACACCTTCATGTACTGGACGAAAGGCACCTACACGTACAGGACTGTAGACACTAACATGTAGACACCAACTCGACGATATTTTTCTACATGTATTGGACGATAGACACCTACTTATACTGGACGACAGACACCTACATGTACTGGACGATAGACTCCTACATGTACTGGACGATAGACACCTACACATACTGGACGATACACACGTATATGTACTGGAAGATAGACAACTACATGTACTGGACAATAGACTCCTACATGCACTGGACGATAGACACCTACATGTACTGGAAAATAGATACCTACATATACTGGGCGATAGACGTCTACATATACTGGAAGATAGACACCCATATGTACTGGCGATAGACACCTACATGTACTCGACGAGAGACACCTACATATACTGGACATGTAGTGGACGATAGACATCTATAAGTACTGAACGTTACATTCTACATGTACTTGACGATAGATACATACATGTATTGGACGATAGACTCCTACATGGACTGAATGGTAGACTCCTACATGAACTGGACGGTAAATTCCTACATGTACTGTATGATACACACCTACGTGTACTGGACGATAGACACCTACATGCACTGGACGATAGACACCTGCATGTACTGTACGCTAGATTCCTACATATGCATTTACGATAGATAATTATCATGTACTAGGCGATAGACACCTACATGTACTGGAGTATAGACTATTACATGTCCTGGATGATAAGCACCTTCATATACTGAAGGTAGATAACTAAATGTACTGGACGATGGACTCTTACATATACTGGCCGATAGACACCTAAATGTGCTGGACGATAGATACTTAAAAATACTGGGTGATGGAAGCTGCATTTATTGGACGAAAGACACCTACATATACTGGACGATAGACATGTACATGAACTGGACGATAGGCTCCTACATGAACTAGACTTTAGACTTCTACATATACTGGACAATAGACACCTACAAGTACTGGACGAGGGTCGCTGCATTTCCTAGACGAAATACTCCTACATGTAATGGACGATAGACACCTCAATGAACTAGAAGATAGACTCCTACGTGAACTGTACGGTAGACTTCTACATGTACTGGACGATTCAATCGTACAGGTACTGGACGATGCACACCTACAAGTATTGGAAGAAAGACTAATACATGTACTGGACGATAGACACCTACATGTAATGGAAGATAGACACTTACATGTACTGGACGATAGACACCTACATGTACTAGACGATACACTACTACATGCACTTGACGATAGGCACCTGCATATACTGGACGATAGAAACCTACAAGTCCTTGACAATTGACGCCTACATGCACTGGACGATAGACACCTACATGTATTGATCGATACACACCTACATGTACTGAACGATAGACTCTTACATGTACTGGACGATAGACACCTATATATACTGGAAGATAGGCATCTACATGTACTGAGCGATATACACCTACATATACTGAACGATAGACCCCTACATGAACTAGACGGTAGACTCCTATATGTACTGGATGACACACACCTACTAGTACTGGACGATAAACACCTACATGTACTGGACGATGGACACCTACATGTACTGGACGATGGACACCTACATGTTCTGGACGATTGATTCCTACATGTAATGGACGATAGACACCTACATGGCTAGACGATTGACACCTGCATGGACAGTACGATAGACATCTATGTATACAGGACGATAGACAACTACATGTACTGGACGATAGACTATTACATGTTCTGGATGAGATACCTACATATACTCGACGATAGACGCCTACATTTACTGGACGATAGACTCTTACATGTACTGGACGAAATACACCTATAGGTGCTGGACGATAGACACCTACAACTACTAGACGATGGAACCTGCATGTACTGGACGAAAGACACCTACATGTACTGGACGATAGACATATATGAACTGGACGTTAGACTTCTATATGTACTGGACGACAGACACCTACAAGTACTTGACGATGGACGCTGCATGTACTTTAAGAAAGACTCATACAAGTACTGGACGATAGACACCTACATGAACTGGACGACAGACTCCTACAAGAACTGTACAGTAGACTTCTACATGTACTGGACGATAGACACGTACATGTACTAAACAGTAGAGATCTACATGTACTGAACGATAGACAACTACATATACTGGATGATAGACACCTCCATGTATTGGACGATAGACACTTATATGTACTCGAAGATAGACACCTATATGTACTGGACGATAGACACTTACATGTATTCGCCGATGGACTCCAACTTTTATTGGACAATAGACACATGCCTGTACTGGACGACAGATTCCTGTATGTACTGGACTATGGACGCCTACATGTCGTAAACGATAGAAACCTATATGTACTGGACGATAGACACATAATTGAAATGGACGATAGACTCCTAAATGAACTGGACGATAAACTCCTACATGTATTGGACGATAGACACCTATATGTACTAGACGATAATCAGCTACATTATTTGGCGATAGACACACACATGTACTGGACTATAGACACCTACATGTAATGGATGATAGACACCTACATGTAATAGGCTATAGACATCTACATGTACTGGACGATAGACACCTACATAAATTGGTCGATAAACACCTACATGTACTGGACGATAGACTCTTACATGTACTGAAGGATAGACAACTACATATACGGGACGATAGACTATTACATGCACTGGATAACAGATATCTAAATGTACTGTACGATAGACAATTACATGTACTGACTCCTACATGTGCTGAACGATATATTCCTACATGTACTGGACGATAGACACCTACTTTTACTGGACGATAGACTCCTACATATATTGGACGATACCCTCATATATGTACTGGACGATAGACACCTATATGTATTGCATAATAGACACCTACATGTACTGGACGATAGACACCTACATATAATGGACGATAGACACCTACATACACTGGACGATATACTCCTGCATGTAATGGACGATAGACACCTACATGCACTGGACGATATACTCTTACATGTACTGGACGATATACACCTGCATATACCTAACGATAGACACCTACATGTACTAGCCGATAGAACCCTACAAGTAATTGACGATGGACACCTACTTTTACTGAACGATATACTCCTACATGTACTGTACAATATATCGCTACATATACTAGACGATACACAATTTCATGAACTGGACGATAAACACCTACACGTTCTAGACGATAGACACCTAAATGTACTCGACGTTAGATGCCTACATGTACTGGACGATAGACACCCACATGTACTAGACCATAGACACCTACATGTACTGGACGATAGACACCTACATGTAATGGGCTATAGACATCTACATGTAATGAATTGGTCGTTACACACCTACATGTACTGGATGACAGACTCCTACATGTACTGGACGATAGACACCTACGTGAATTGGACATCAGACTTCTACATGTACTGGACGACAGACACATTCAAGTACTGGAGGATGAACGCTGCTTGTACTGTACGAAAGACTCCTACATGTACTGGACGATAGACCCCTACATGAACCGAATAATAGACACCTACATGAACTGTACGGTAGACTTCTACATATACTGGACGATAGACAAGTACATATACTAAACGATAGACACGTACATGTACTGGACGGTAGATATCTACGTATACTAGACGATAGACACATCCATGTACTGGACGATAGACACTGACATGTACTAGACGATAGACACCTATATGTTCTGAACGATAGACACCTACACGTACTGGACGATACACACCTATATGTACTGGATGAAAGACAACTATATGTACTGGACGATAGACACCTACGTATAATGGACGATGGACACCTACTTGTACTGAACGATAGACACCTACATGTCCTGGACGATATGCATCTATATTTACTGGACTATAGACACCTACCTGTACTGGACGATAGACTCCTACCTGTACTGGACGATAGAAACCCAGATGTACTGGACGATAGACACCTAGATGAACTGGACGTTAGACAACTACATGTACTGGACGATAGTCACCTACATGTACTGGACGAAAGACGCCTATATGTACTGGACGATAGATACCTACATGCATGTACTGGACGATAAACAATTACATCATATACTGGACGATATACACCCTCACGTACTTGAGGATAAACACTTATATGTACTGGGAGATGGACGCCTACATGCACTGGACGATAGAAATGTATATGTAATTTACGATAGACTTCTTCATATTCTAAGCGATACACACCTACATGTACTTTACGATTGACTCTCATATACAGGACAACAGACTCCGACATGTCCCGGACGATATTCTCCTATATGTACTGTGTGATAAACACTCACATGAAGTGGACGATAGACACCCAAATGTTCTACACGATATTCACCTTAAGTTGCTTCACGATAATGGGTTATAGACATCTATATGTACTGGACGATAGACACTTACCTGTATTGGGCGATAGTATTACCTGTATTGGGCGAAGTAATCGACAATAAACACCTACATGTCCTGGGCGATAGACACCCACTGGTAGTGGACGATACACACCTAAATGTTCTGGATGATAGAAACCTACATGTACTGGATGATAGACTATTACAAGTGCTGAAGAGAAGACACCTAAATGTACTCTACGAGAGACACCTACATGTACTGAACGATAAATTCATACATGTACTGGACGATCCACACCTACCTTTACTGGACGATAGTTTCCTACATGTTTTGGACGATGCACTCATATATGTACTGGACGATAGACATCTACTTGTATTGCATAATAGGCTCCTACATGTACTGGACGATAGACATCTACATGTACTGGACGATAGACATCTACATGTACTGGACGATACACATCTGCATGTAATGGTCGACAGACACCTACATGCACTAGACGATATACTCCTACTTGTACTCGACGATAGACATGTACCTAACGATAGACACATACATGCACTAGACGATAGAACCTACATGTAATTGAAGACAGACACGTAATTGTGCTGAACGATATTCTCCTACATGTACTATACGATTTAATTCGACAATTACTAGACGATACACAGCTACATGAAATGGACAATAAACACCTACAAGTTCTACAGGATAAACACCTAAATGTATTTGACGTTAGATGCCTACATGTACTGGACGATAAACTCCTAAATTTACTGAACGATAGACACCAACATGTCCTGGACAATAAACTCCAACATTTACTTGACGATAGACTCCTACATGTATCGGACGATAGACACCTACATGGACTGGACCAGAGACTCCTACATGTACAGCACGATAGACACTTATATGTACTGCGTGATAGACACCCACATGCACTGGACGATAGAGTCCTATATGTACCGGATGATAGACACGTACATGTGATGGACGATAGACTCCTACTTGTACTGGACGATAGACTATATGTACTGGACAATACATTCTACATTTTATGAACGATACACAACAGTATGTACTGGATAATAGACTCGTATATGTACTGGACAGAAAACTTCTACAGTTATTGAAGGATAGACTCCTTCATACACTGGACCATAGACACCTACATGATCTGGACGATACTTACCTATATGGAATGGGATACACGTCTACATGTACTGGACGAGAGAAACCTTCATGTACTGGATGATAGAAAACTATATATACTGGACGATAGACACCTATCTGTACTGGACGGTAGATACTTACATGTACTACACGATAGTCTCCTGCACGTGGTGGACAATAAACACCTACTTGTACTGGACTATAGAAACTTGCATGTACTGGACGATAGACCCCTACATGTACCGGACGATAGATACCTACACGTACTGGATACTACTCACCTATATATACTGGAGGAGAGACAACTACATGTACTGGACGATAGACTCCTACATGTACTGTAGGAGAGACACTTACATATACTGGAGATAGACGCCTACATATACTGGACGATAGACTTCTACATGTACTGGACGATGGGCGCTTACATGTGCTGGACGATACACTCCTACATGTACTGGACGATAGACGCTTACATCTACTGGACGATACACACCTACATGAGCTGGACGATACACAGCTACATGTACTAGACGATAGACACCTACATATACTGGACGATAGACACATATGTAATGGACGATAGACAGCTACATGTACTGAAAAACATCTACATGTACTGGAAGATATACTCCTATGTGTACTGGACGATAGACACCTGCATTTACTGGACGATAGACACCTATATATACTGGACGATTAACTCATGCATTTACTGAACGATAGACAACTGCATAACTGGACGATTGACCTATACTTGTTTTCGACGATAGACTCCCAAATGTCGTGGTCGATACACACATATATGTACTGGACGGTAGACTCATACATGTACTGGACGATATACTACTACATGCACTTGACCATAGACACCTGCAGGTACTGGACGATAGACACCTACAAGTACTGGACAATGGGCGCATACATGTACCTACATATAGTGGACGATAGACTCCTATATGTGCTGAAGGATACATTCTTTCATGTACTGGACGACACACACCTACTTGCACTGGACGATAAGCACCTATATACCTATATACGATACACTCTTACATGTACTAGACGATATGCACCTACATGTAGTGGACGATAGACACATATAATGGACGATAGACACCTACAAGTACTGAACGATAGACACCTACTTGTACTGGACGATATACAACTACATGCACTGGACGATAGACACCTATAAGTACTGGACGATAGACACCTACACATACTGGACGATAGACAACTACATGTACTGAACGATAGACATTTATATGTACTGGAGGATTTACTCCTACATGTACAGAACGATAGACTCATACATGTACTGGACGATATACACCTACATATACTGGAAGACACCTACATGTACTGGGCGATATACAGCTATATGTACTGGATAATAAGCACCTACATATACTAGATAATAGACACCTACATGTACTGGACGATGTGCAACTACATGTATTGGACGATAGACACATGTACTGGACGATAGACTCCTACATATAGTGGACGATAGACACCTACATGTACTGGACGATAAAAAACTAAATGTACTGGACGATAGACGCCCATATGTACTGGACGATAGACACCTACACGTACTGGACGATAGACACCTACATGCACTGAACGATAGACATCTACACGTAATGGACGATACACTAGTACATGTACTGGACGATAGACTCCTACATGTAATGGGCGATATACAGCTACATCTACTGGACAATCGACACCTACATATATTGGACAATAGACACTTACATGTACTGGGCGATAGACACCTACATGTACTGGACGATAGACTTCTACATGTACTGGACAATAGACACCTACATGAACAGGAAGATAGACTATTACATGTCCTCTCCTGGATGGTAAATACGTACATGTAATCGACGATAGACGCCTACATGTACTGGACTATAGATTCCTACATATAGTCGACGATAGACACCTACATGTACTGGACGATGAAAAATTAAATGCACTGGACGATAGACGCCTATATGTACTGGACGATAGACACTTAAACGTACTGGATGATTGACACCTACATGTACTGAACGATAGACATTACACGTACTGGACGATATACTCCTACATTTCCTGGACGATAGACATATACAGGAAGAAAGACACCTACATGTACTGGGTGATATATAGCTACATCTACTGGACAATAGACACATATACTGGACAATAGACACCTACATGTACTGGGCGATAGACACCTACATGTACTGGACGATAGACCTCTACATTGACTGGACAATAGACAACTACATGTACTGGAACATAAACTATTACATGTCCTGGATGGTAGACACGTACATGTAATCGACGATAGACGCCTACATGTTCTGGACGATAGACTCCTACATATACTGGACGATAAACACCTACACATGCTGGACGACAGACACCTACAAAAGCTGGACGATGGAACCTGCATGTACTGGAGGAAAGAAACTTACATGTACTGGACGACAGACGCCTACATGAACTGGACGTTTAACTTCTACATTTACTGGACAACAGACACCTATAAGTACTGGACGATGGACGCTGTATGTACTGGATGAAAGACTCCTACATGCATTGGACGATAGATACTTACAAGAACTGGACGATAGACTACTACATGAACTGTACGGTTGACTTCTACATATACTAGACGATAGACACATATGTACTGGACGACAGACACCTACATATAGTTGACGATAGACACCTCCATATACTGGACGATAGACACTTATATGTACTCAAAGATAAACACCTATATGTACTGGACGATAGACTCCTACTTGTACTCGAAAATGGACTCCAAATTTTGCTTGACAATAGGCACACAAGTACTGGACGATAGACTCCTACATGTACTGGACGATGGACGCCTACATGTTCTGGACGATCGACACCTATAGGTACTAGACGATAAAATGCTACATGTAATGGGTGATAGATACACACATATACTGGACCATAGACACCTACATATACTGGAAGATAGACACATACATGGAATGGAATACGAACATCTACATATACTGGACGATAGAAACCTAGATGGATTGGTCGATACACACGTACATGTACTGGACGATAGACTCCTACATGTACTGGACGATAGACACCTACATGTGCTGGATAGACACCAACAAATACTGGAAGATGGAACCTGCATGTACTGGACGAAAGACACCTACATGTAGTGGACGATAGACACTTACATGAACTGGACGCTAGACTGCTACATGTACTGGACGACAGACACCTACAAGTAGTGGACGATGGACGCTGCATGTACTGGACGAAAGATGCCTACATGTACTGGACGATAGACACCTATATGAACTGGACGATAAACTCCTACATGAACTGAACGATAGACTTATACATGTACTGGACGATAGACACGTACATCTACTGAACGATAGACACCTATATATACTGGACGATAGACACCTCATGTACAGGACGATAGACACTTATCTGTACTCTACGATAGACACCTATATGTACTGGACAATAGATACTTACATATACTCGACGATGTACTCCAACTTCTATTGAACTATAGATACACATATGTATTGGACAATAGATTCCTACATGTACTGGACGATGAACGCCTACATGTCCTTGACGATAAACACCTATATGTACTGGACGATAGATACATATTTGAACTGGACGATCGACTCCTAAATAAACCTGACGATAAATTCCTATATGTACTAAACGATAGACAACTATATGTACTAGACGATTAACAGCTACATGTAATGGGCGATAGACACTCACATGTGCTGGACCAGAGACAGCTACATGTACTGGACTATAGACACCTACATGTAATGAGGTATACACATCTACCAGTACCTAGACGATAGACACTTACATGTATTAGACGATAGACAGCTATATGTAATAGACGAAAAACACCTACATGTACTCGGCAATAGACACCTTCTTGTAGTGGAAGATACACACCTAAATGTTCTGGGTGATAGAAACCTACATATACTGGACGATAGACTATTACATGTACTGGATACAAGACAACTAAATACCTGTACGATAGACCCCTACATGTACTGACTCCTACATTTAATGAACGATACATCCCTTCATGTACCGGACGATAGATATCTAATTTTCTGGTCGATAGACTCCTATATGTATTGAACGATACACTCATCTATGTACTGGACGATAGACACCTACATGTATTGCATAATAGACTCTTATATGTACTGGACGATTGACACGTTACAAGTACTGGACGATAGACATCTACATGTAATGGACGATAGACACATACATCACTGGACGATATACTCCTACATGTAGTGGTCGATAGGCACTTACATGTACCTAATGATTGACACCTATATGTACTAGACGATAGACACCTCCATGTAATTGAAGATAGACTCCTACTTGTACTTAACGAAATACTCCTATATATACTGTATGATATACTCCAATATTTACTATACGATACACATCTACATGAACTGGACGGTAAACACTTACAAGTTCTAGACGATAGTCACCTAAATGTTCTTGGCGTTAGATGCCTACATGCACTGGACGATAGACTCCTACATGTGCTGAACAATAAACCCCAACATTTACGTGACGAAAGACTCCTGCATGCATTGGACGATAGACATCTACATGGACTGGACGATAAACTCCTATATGTACTGCACGATAGACACTTATATGTAATGCGCAATAGATACCTACATGTGCTGGACGATAGAGTGCTACATGTACTGGATGATAGACATGTACATGTGATGGACGATAGAATCTTCCTTGTACTGGATGATAGACCTACATATACTGGACGATAGACTTCTACATGTTATGAATGATACACAACTATATGCACTGGATGATGGACTCGTACATGTACTGGACGATAGACTACTTCATGCACTGGACCATAGACACCTAAATGATCTGGAAGATACTTATATGTACTGGACGATAGACATCTACATGTCCTGGACGGTGGAAACCTTCATGTACTGAAAGATAGACAACTATGCATACTGGACGGCAGGTACCTACATGTACTAGACAAGAGTCTCCTACACGTCCTGAACGACATACGCCTAATTGTACTGGACTATAGACACCTATATGTACTGGACGATAGAGACTTACATGTAGTGAACGATAGATGCCTTTACGTTCTGGGCGATAGACACCTATATGTACTGGACGGTAGATACATGCACTGGACGATAAACACCTACTTGTACATGACGATAGACACCTATATGAACTGGAGGGTAGACCCCTACATGTACTGGATGTTACACGCCTACGTGCACTGAACGATAGGTGCCTACATGTGCTGGACGATTAACTCCTACATTTACTGTACGATAGACACCTACATGACTGGACAATTGACACCTACTTGTACTCAACGATAGACAACTACATGTCCTGGTCGATAGACATCTATATGTAATGAACGATAGACTCATATATGTACTGAACGATAGACGCTTACATATACTGGACGATAGACACTTACATATACTAGTGGATAGACGCTTACATTTCCTGGACAAGAGACACCTACATGTACTGGACGATAGACACCTTCATGTAATGGACGATAGAGTCTTACATATACTGAACGATACATTCTTTAATTTACTGGACAATAGACACCTACTTGTTCTGGAAGATAAACTCTCAAATGTACTGGACGATACACCCGCACATGTACATATACTGGACGATAGACAACTACACGTACTGGACGATAGACACCTACATGTATTGGACGATAGACACCTGTATGTACTATACGATATACTATTACATATACTTGACGATAGACACCTGCATGCATTGGACGATAGATCCCTAAAAGTGCTGGGCAATGAACGCTTACATGTATTGACGATTCAGACCTATATGTACTAGACGATAGACACCTACATATACTGGACGATAGACACCTACATGTACTGAGAGATAGACACGTACATGAACAAGAGACCCCTATATGTACTGAATAATACACACCTAAGTGTTCTGGGCGATAGAAACCTACATGTACTGGACGATAGACAACATGTTCTGGACGATTAACTCCTAGATGTACTGGACAATAGACACCTATATGACTGAACGATAGACATCTACATATACTGGACGATAGACAACTACATGTACTGGACGATAGACTCATAAATGTACAGGACGATAGACATCTATACATACTGGACGATAGACAACCACATGCACTGGACGATAGGTTATTACATGTCCTGGATGATAGGTACATACACGTACTCGACGATAGACACCTACATGTACTGGACTATAGACTACTAGTTGTACTGGACTATAGAAACCTATATGTGCTGGACGATAGACATCTTCAAATACTGGACGATGAAACGTGCATGTACTGGACGATAGACATCTACATGTTCTGGACGATAAACTCCTGCATGTTCAGGACGAGACAGCAATATATACTGGACGATAGACAAGTGCATATACGGGACGATAGACTATTACATATCTGGGATGATAGATACATACATGTACTCGACGATAGACATCTACTTGCACTGGACTATAGACTCCTACTTGTATTGAACGATAGACACGTACATGTGCTGGACGATAGAGACCTACAAATACTGGACGATGGAACCTGCATGTACTTGACGAAAGACACCTACATGTAATGTACGATAGCCACCTACTTAAAATGGACGTTAGTCTTGTACATGTACTGGACGACAGACACCTACAAGTACGGGACGATGGACGCTGCAGTTACTGGACCAAAGATTCCTACATATAATGGACGATAGGCACCTACCTGAACTGGATGGTAGACTCCTATGTAAACTCTACTGTAGACTTCTACATGTACTGGACGATAGACACGTACATGTACTGGACGATAGACACCTACATATACTAGACGATAGACACCTCCATGTACTGGACGATAGACGCAAACATGTACTGGACGATAGACTCCTACATGTACTGGACGAAAGACACTTAAACATACTGGACAATACATACTTATATGAACTGGACGATAGACAACTACTTGTTCTAGACCTTAGACTCCAACATGTACTGGACGATAGACATCTACATGCACTGGAAGATAGACGCCTGCATATACTGGACGAGAGATTTTTACTTCAGGTGAACGATAGACATCTATATGTGCTGGACAATACAAACCTACATGTACTGGACTATAGACACCTATATATACCGGACGATAGACGGCTACATGTACTGGACGTTAGACACCTATTTGCGCTGGACGATAATCACCTACACGTACTGGACGATCGACGATAGACACCTACATGTACTGAACGATAGACACCTACATGTACTGGACGATAGACACCTGCATTTACCTAACGATTGACACCTACATGTACTAGACGATAGACACCTTCATGTAATTGACGATAGACGCCTACTTGTACTAAACGATATACTCCTACATATACTGTACTATATACTCCTACATCTACTATACGATACACATCTACATGAACTGAACGATAAACACCTACATGTTCGACGATAGTCACCGAAATGTACTTGACGTTAGACTCCTACATGTACTGGACGATAAAGTACTACATGTACTAGATGATAGACATGTACATTTTATGGACGATAGACTCCTCCTTGTACTGGATAATAGTCCTACATATACTGGACGACAGAATTCTACATGCTATAAATGATACACAACAATATGCACTGGATGATACACTCGCACATGTACTGGACAATAAACTCCTACAAGTATTGGACGATAGACTCCTTCATGCGCTGTACCATAGACACCTACATGATCTGGAAGATACTTACCTATATGTACTGCACCATAGACATCTACATGTACTGGACGGTAGGAACCTTCATGTACTGAATGATAGACAACTATGTATACTGGACGGTAGATACCTACATATAGAAAACGATAGTCTCCTACACGTACTGGACGATAAATACCTACGTGTACTAGACGATAGACATCTACATGTACTGGACGATAGACTCCTATATGTACTGGACAATAGACACCTCCACGTGCTGGACACTACACACCTATATGTACTGGACGATAGACAAATACATGTACTGGACGATAGGTACCTACATGTACTGGAAGATAAACGCCTACATATACTGGACGATACGCTTGCACATGCACTAGACGATAGTCAGCTACATGTGCTGGACGATACGCTTCCTACATGTAATGGACGGCAGACGCCGACATGTACTGGACGATGCATACCTACATGTGCTGGACGATACACTAGTACATGCACTGGACGATAAACACCTACATGTTCTGGATGATAGACACTTACATGTGCTGGAAGATTAACTCCTACATTTACTGTACGATAGATATCTACAAGATTGGACGATTGACACCTACATGTTCTGGATGATAGACACCTATATGTCCTGGACGATTACCTCCTACATTTACTGCACGATAGACACCTACATGACTGGACGACTGACACCTACTTGTACTCGACGATAGACACCTACATGTCCTAGTCGATAAGCACATATATGTACTGAACGATAGACTCATATATGTACTGGACGATAGACACCTACACATACTGGATGATAGACACTTACATGTACTAATGGATAGACACTTACATTCACTAGACGAGAGACACCCACATGTACTGGATGATAGACACCTACATCTAGAGGTTGATTGACTCCTACATGTACTGAATGATACATTCATTCATTTATTGAACGATAGACACCTACATGCCCTGGACGATAAACTCCCATATGTACTGGATGATACACCCGTACATGTACTGGACGATAGACAACTACACGTACTAGACGATAGACACCTATATGTATTTGACGATAGACATCTATATGTACTAGACGATATACTATCACGTGTACTTGACGATAGACACCTGCATGTACTGGACGATAGACACCTAAAAGTACTGGACAATTGACGCCTTCATGTATTGACGATACAGACCTACAAGTACTGGTCGATACACACCTATATGTGCTGGGCGATACACTCCTACATGTACTGGACGATAGACACCTACATGCACTGGAAGATAAACACTTATATATACTGGGAGATAGACACTTACATGCACTGGACGATAAACTCCTACATGAACTAGACGGTATACTCCTATATGTAGCGGATGATACACACCTACGTGTTCTGGACGATAGATTCCTACATGTACTGGATGATAGACAACAACATGTTCTGGACGACTAACCCCCCAAAATACTCGACGATAGACACCTATATGACCGGACGATAGACACCTACATTTACTGGATAATAGACACCTACATGTACTGGACGATAGACTCCTAAATGTACAGGACGATAGACACCTATATATACTGGACGATAGACAACTGCATGTACTGGACGATAGACTATTACAAGTCCTGGATGATAGAAACATACATGTACTCGACGATAAGCACCTACATGTACTGGACTATAAACTCCTAATTGTATTAGACGATAGACACCTACAAATACTGGACGATGGAACCTGCATGCACTGGACGAAAGACATCTACATGTACTGTACGATAGCCACCTACTTGAACTGGACGTTAGACTTCTACATGTACTGGACCACAGACACCTACAAGTACGGGACGATGGACGCTGCATGTACTGGGCCATAGATTCCTACATATACTGGACGATAGACACCTATCTGAATTGGATGATAGGCTCCTATGTGTACTGTACGGTAGACTTCTACATGTACTGGACGATACACACGTGCATGTGCTAGACGATAGACACCTATACGTACTGGACGATAGACACCTACATATACTAGACGATAGACACCTCCATGTATTTCATGTAGACTCCTACATGTACAGGACGAAAGACACCTACACATACTGGATAATACATACTTATATGAACTAGAAGATAGACAACTACATATTTTGAACCTTAGATTCCTACATGTACTGGACGATAAACACCTATATGTACTGGACAATAGAAACCCACATATACTGGACTATTGACACCTATATATACTGGATGATAGACTACTACATGCGCTGGACGTTAGATACCTATATGTGCTGGACGATACACTTCTACATATGCTGGACGATAGACACCTATGTATAATGGACGATACACCTACATGTGCTGAATGATAGACACCTATATATACTGGACGGTAGATTCCTACAATTGCTGGATGATACACACCTAAATGCTCTGGACGATAGACACCTACATGTACCGGAGGATTAACTCCTACATATACTGGACGATAGACACCTACATGTTTGGACGATTAACACTTACTTGTATTCGACGATAGACATCTACATGTAATGGACTATAGATTTCTACTTGTATTGGACAATAGACATCTACATGGACTGGACGATAGATTCCTACATGAACTGGATGGTAGATTCTTACAATTACTGGATGATGCACACCTATATGCACTGGACGATAGACAGCTGCATATACCAGAGGATTAACTCCTACATATACTGGACGATAGACAGCTACATGACTGGACGATTGACACTTACTTTTACTCGACAATAAACACCTACATGTACTGAACGATATCCTTATACATATACTGGACGAGAGACACCTGCATGTACCTTATGAATGACACCTACATGTAATTAACGAAAGTCACCTCCATGTAACTGATGATAGACACCTAGATACACATCTACATGAATCGAACGATAAACACCTACATCTTCTAAACGATAGTCACCAAGATGTACTTGACATTAGATGCCTACATGTACTGGACGATAGACTCATACATGTACTGAACAGTAGACCCCAACATTTGCTTGACGATAGACTCCTACATGTATTGGACGATAGACATCTACATGGGCTGGACGATAACTCCTACATGTACTGCACGATAGACACATATGTACTGCGCGATAGACACCTACATGTACTGGACGATAGAGTACTAAATGTACTGGATGATAGACGTGTACATAAGATGGACGATAGACTCCTCCATGTACTGGATGATAGACCTACATATACTGGACCTCTATGGACGATACACAACTATATGCACTGGATGATAGACTCGTACATGTACTGGAAATAAACTCTTATATGTACTAGACGATAGACTCCTTCATGCACTGGACCATAGACACCTACATGATCTGGAAGATACTTACCTATATGTACTGGTCGATAAACATCTACATGTACAGGACGATAGAAACCATCATGGACTGAATGATAGACAACTATGTATACTAGACGGTAGATACCTACATGTAATAGATGATAGTCTCCTACACGTACTGGACAATATACACCTAATTGTACTGAACGATAGACACCTATAGTACTGGACGATAGAAACCTACATATACTGGACGATAGACACCTTTATGTACTGGGCGATAGACACCTATATGTACTAGACGGTATATGTACTAGACGATAGTCTAATACACGTACTGGACAATAAGCACCTACTTGTAGTGGATAATACACACCTATATGTACTGAACGATAGACAACTGCATGTACTAGACGAAAGGCACCCACATGTACTGGAAGATAGACGCCTACATATACTGGACGATACACTTCTACATGCACTGGACGATAGACAGCTACATGTGCTGGACGATACACTCCTACAGGTACTGAACGATAGACGCCGACACGTACTGGACGATACATACCTACATGTGCTGGACGATGCACTCCCACATGTACTGGACGATAGACATCAACATGTACTGGACGATAAACACCTACATGTACTGGACGATAGATACCTACATGAACTGGACGGTAGACACCTACATTTACTGGACGATACACACCAACGTGCACTGGACGATAGACATCTATAAGCGCTGGACGATTAACTCCTACATTAATTTTACGATAGACACCTATATGACTGGATGATTGACACCCACTTGTACTCGACGACAGACATCTAAATGTCCTGGTCGATACACACCTATATGTACTGAACGATAGACTCGTATATGTACTGGACGATAGACACCTATATATACTGGACGATAGACACTTACATGTCCTCGTGGAGAGGCACATTTACTGGACGAGGCACCTACATGTACTGACGATAGACACGTACATGTCCTAGTCGATACACACATACATGTACTGGACAACACACTCATACATGTACTGGACGATAGACACCTACTTATTCTGGACGATAGAGAATTGCAAGTACTATTCAATAGACATTTATGTGTACTGGACGAGAGACACCTATATGTACTGAACGATAGACCCCTACATGTACTGGACGATAGACTCCTACATGCAATGAACGATGCACTCCTATATGTACTGGACGATAAACATCTACATGTATTGGACGATAGACACCTACATGTATTGGACGATAGACACTGACATGTACTGGACGATAGACACCTACCTGTGCTGGACGATATACTACTAGATGTACTTGACGATAGACACCTGCATGTACTGGACATTAGACACCCACAAGCACTGGAAAATGAACGCCTACATGTACTCGACGATAGACACCTATATGTACTGGTAGATACACACCTATACATACTGGACGATAGACACGTACTTTACAGGACGATAGACTCCTGCATGAACCAGACGGTAGACTCCTATATGTACACCTACGTGTTCTGGACGAAAGACACCTACATGTACTGGAGAATAAACACCAACATGTTCTGGACCGTTAACTCCTAGATATTCTGGACGATAGACACCTATATGATTGGACAATAGACACTTACACGTACTGGACGATAGACGCCCATATGTACTTGACGATAGATTCCTAAATGTACAGGACGACAGAAACCTATGTATACTGGACGATAGACAACTGCATGTACTGAACGATAGATTATTACATGTCCTGGATATAAGGTACATACATGTACTCGACGATGGAAACCTACATGTACTGGACTATAGATTCCTACTTGTATTGGACGATAGACACCTACAAGTGCTGGACGATAGACACCTACAAATGCTGGACGATGTAACCTGTATATAACGAACGATAGACACCTACATGTTCTAGACGATAGACTTTTACATGTCAGGACGAAAGATGCCAATATACATACTGAACGAGAGACAACTACACGTACTGGATAATAGACTATTACATATCCAGGATGATAGATACATATATGTACTCGACGATAGACACCAATATGTACTTAATATAGACTCCTACTTGTATTGGAAGATAGACACGTACATGTGCTGGACAATAGACACTCACAAATATTGGACGATGGAACCTGCATGTACTGGACGAAAGGCAACTACATGTACTGTACGATAGCCACCTACTTGAACTGGACGTTAGACTTCTACATGGACTGGACGACAGACACCTACAAGTACGGGACGATGGACGCTGCATGTACTGGACCAAAGACTCCTGCATATACTGGACGATAGACACCTACCGGAGCTGGACGATAGACTCCTCTGGGAACTATACGATAGACTTCTACATGTGCTGGACGATAGACACGTACATGTACTGGACGATAGACACCTACATATACTAGACGATAGACACTTCCATATACTGGACGATAGACACATACATGTACTAGACGATAGGCTCCCACATAAACTGGACGGTAGACTCCTACAATTACTGGATGATACACACCTATGTGCACTGGACGATAGAGACCTACATGTACCGGAAGATTAATTCCTACATATACTGGACGATAGGCATTTGCATGACTGGACGAGTGACAGTTACTTTTACTCGACAATAGAAATCTACATGTACTGAACGATAGGCACCTACATGTAATGGACTATAAACACCTTCATTTACTGGAAGAAAAAACACCTGCAAGTATTGGACGATGGACGCCTGCATGTAGTGAACGATAGACACCTACATGTCTCATTCGAGACAAACCTACATGTATTGGACGACAGACTCATACATGTACGGACGATAGACACCCACATATTCTGGACGATTGAGTCTTATATGTACTATTCAATAGACACTTACATGTACTGGACGAGGGACACCTATATGTACCAGACAATAGACACCTGCATGTACCGGACGATAGACTCCTACATGTAATGAACGATACATTCTTTCATATGCTGAAATATGGACACCTACATTTACTAGACGATAAACTCCTACATGTACTGGACGACACCCTCCTCTTTGTACTGGACGATAGACACCTACATGTATTGGACAATAGACACTTTCATGTACTGGACGATAGACACGGACATGTGCTGGACGTTAGGCACTTATTTGTACTGAATGATATACTACTACATGTACTTTACTACAGACACCTGCATGTACTGGACGATAGACATCTACAAGCACTGGACAATGGACGTCTACATATACTGAAGGATAGACACCTACATGTACCGGTCGATACACAACTAACTGTACTGGATGATAGACTAGACGATAGACACGTACATATACTGGAACATAGATACCTACATATCTTGGGTGGTATACACCTACATGTACTTGATGATGGACACCTATATGTATTGGACGATATACTCTGACATGTATTGGACGATACACTCATACATGTATTGGACGATAGACACCTACATATACTAGACGATAGTCTGATACATTTACTGGACGATAGACACCTACAGCTACTAGGTGATAGACACCTACATGTACTGGGCGATAGACTCCTACATGTACTGAATGATAGACTCTTGCATGTACTGGACAATAGACACTTACATGTAAAGGACGATAGACACCTATATTTACTGAGGATAGACAACTACATGTGCTGGACGATAGACTGTTACATGTCCTGGATTATATATATCAACTTGTGCTCGACGATAGACACCTGTATGTACTGGAGTATAGGCTCGTGCTTGTATTGGACGATAGATACCTACTGATACTGGACGATGGAACCTGCATGTACTGGACGAGACACCTACATGTACTGGACGATAGACACCTACATGAACTGGACGTTAGACTTCTACATCTACTGGACGACATACACCTACAAGTACTGGACGATGTCGCTGCGTGTACTGGACGAAAGACTCCTACATGTACTGGACGATAGACACCTGCAGGAGCTGAACGATATGCTCCAATATGAACTGTAGGTAGATTGCTACATGTACTGGACGATAGACACATACACGTACTGGAGAATAGACATCTACATTTACTGGACAATAGACACCTCGGTGTACTGGAGGATAGACACTTATATGTACTTGACGATAGACACCTACATGTACTGGACGATAGACACCTACATGTACTCGACGATAGACACCTACATGTACTCGACGGTGGACTCCAACTTTTACCTTTTACTGGACGATAGACACACCCATGTATTGGAAGATAGACTCCTATATGTACTGGACGATTCACTCCTACATGTCTTGGACGATAGACATCTATATGGACTAGACGATGGACACATACATGAACTGGACGATAGAC
The DNA here is from genome assembly GCF_036320965.1 of Panulirus ornatus. Lineage (NCBI taxonomy): Eukaryota > Metazoa > Arthropoda > Malacostraca > Decapoda > Palinuridae > Panulirus > Panulirus ornatus. The sequence goes on from NC_092260.1 coordinate 1,190,120, forward strand.
TACTAAATGAAATGGAAGATACACTCCTACATGTACCGGACGATAGACACCTATATGTACTAGACGATAAACAGCTACATGTAATGGACGATAGACACCCACATGTAATGGACAATAGACACGTACATATACTGGACGATAGACACCTTCATGTAATGGGCTATAGACATCTACATGTATTGGACGATAGACACTTAGCCGTATTGGGCGATAGACTGCTACATGTAATGGACGATAGACACCTACAAGTACTGAGCGATAGACACCTACTTATAGTGGACGATACACACCTACTTGTTCTGGATGATAGACACCTACATGCACCAGACGATAGACTCCTACATGTACTGGACGATGGATTCCTGCATGTACTGGACGACAGACACCAACAAGTACTTTACGATGGACGCCTATATGTGCTGGACGATAGATACGTACATGGACTGGACGGTAGACACCTTCATGTACTGGACGAAGGACACTTATATGTACTGGACGATAGTCTCTTACACGTACTGGACGATCAAATCGTACATGTCCTGGATGATAGACTCGTACATGTAATGAACGATACATTCTTACATATACTAGACGATAGACACCTACATGTACTGTACTTTAGACGCCTACAAGTACTGGACCATGGACGCCTAGTGGACGATACACACCTACTTGTTCTGGATCATAGACACCTACATGCACCAGACGATAGACTCCTACATGTACTGGACGATAGACACCTATATGTACAGGACGACAGACACCTACATGTACTGGACGATAGACAGCTACATGTAATGGACGATAGACTACTTCATGTTTTGGACGGTAGGGACCTACATATACTGGACGATACACACCTACATGTACTAGACGATAGACTATTGCATGCACTGGATAATAGACTCCTACATATACTGGACGATACATTCATACATGTACTGGACGATTGACACCTACACCTACCGGACGATACACACCTTTATGTACTCGATGATAGACACCTACATGTACTGGACGATATACTCCTACATTTACTGGACATCTGCATGTTCTAGATGATAGACAACTACAAGTACTGGCTGATGGACACCTATATGTACTGAACGATAGACACATACACGTACTGGACGATACACATCTACATATACTAGACGAGAGACACCTACATGTACTGGACGATAAACACCTACATGTACTCGACGATAGACTCCAACTTTTACTGGACGATAGACAAACACATGTACTGGACGATAGACACCTATGTGTACTGGAGGATAGATTCCAACATGTACTGGACGATGGACGCATATATGTGCTAGACGATAGGCACCAATATGCACTGGAAAATAAACACATAAGTGAACTGTACGATAGACTCCTAAATCAACTGGACCATAAACTCCTACATGTACTGGACGATAGACACCTACATCAACTGGATGATAGACTCTTACATGAACTTCAAGGTAGACTCCTCTGTGTACTGGACGATAGACACCTCCATGTACTGGACGATAGGCACGTATATGTACGGGACGATAGACTCCTAAATGTACTGGACGATAGAGACATACATGTAATGGACGATAGACACCTATACGTACATGACGATAGTCAGTTTCATGTAATGGACGATAGATACATACAAGTACTAGACGATGGACGCCTACATGTACTGGACGATAGACACCTACATGAGCTCGAAGATAGACTCTTACATGTTCTCAACGGTAGACTCCTGCATGTACTGAACGATACACACCTCTATATACTAGACGATAGACACCTATATGTGCTGGACGATAGACTCGTAGATGTACTGGACGATAGACACATATATGTACTGGACAATACACACCTACACATCCTGGATGATAAATACTTACATGTGCTAGACGATAGACACGTACATGTATTTGACGATAGACAACTACACGTATTGGACAATAGAAACCTACATGTACTGGACGATAGCCACCTATATGTACTGTACGATAGACACTTACATGAACTGGACGATAGACTCTTATATGAACTGGACAGTAGACTCCTACATGTACTGGACGATAGACACTTCCTTGTAATGGACGATAGACTCCAATATGCACTGGACGATAGACTCCGACACGTATTGGACGATAGACACATACATGTACGGGACAGTAAACACCTACACTTCTTGGACGATAGAAACGTGAACGTACGCGATTATAGACATGTACTTATGCTGGACGAGACACCTACATGTAGTGGACGAAACAGAACTATATGTACTGGACGATAGGCACCTATATGTACTGCAGAATAGACACCTATATATATTGGAAGATAGATACCTAATTGAACTGGTCGAGAAACACCTACATGTACTGGACGATAGGCACCTACATATATTGGAAGATAGACTCCCACATGTACTGGACGTTAGACGCCTACATATATTGGATGATAGACTCCTACATGTAATGGACGATAGACACATTCATGTTCTAAACGATACTCAACCAAATGTTCCTGATGATAGACGCCTACATGTACTGTGCGATAGAAAACTACTTGTACTGGACGATAGACACCTACTTATACTGGACGATAGACACCTATGTCATGGTTTGATAGGCATATACATGTACTGGACGAAATACACCTACATTCACTGGATTATTGTCACATATATAGAGTGGACGATAGACACCTACCTGTACTGGACGATATACTCCTACCTGTACTGGACGATAGACACCTAGATGTACTAGACGATAGACACCTACGTGCACTGAACAACAAACACCTACATGTACTGGACAATATACTCCTACAAGTACTGGACGATAGATACCTACATGTACTAGATGATAGACTATTACATGTACTGGATAATGGACTCCTACATGTCCTGGACGATAGAAACCTACATGTACTGGACGATAAACACCCATATGTACTGGACGACATACTCCGACACGTATTGGACGATACACTCATACATGTACTGGACGATAGGCATCTACATGTACTGGACGATAGACTCATACATATACTAGACGATAGACACCTATGCCTACTGGATGATACACACCTACGTGTGCTGGACGATATACACCTACATGCACTGGACGATATACTTCTACATGATAGACAACTACAAGTACTGGCTTAAGGACGCCTACATGTACTGGACGATAGACACATACACGTACTGGACGATATACACCTATATGTACGAGACGAGAGATAACTACATGTACTCGACGATAAACTTCAAGTTTTACTGGACGATAGACAAACACATATACTGGACGATGGACACCTATATGCACTGGACAATAGACTCCTACATGTACTGGACGATGGAGGCCTACATATACTAGATGATAGACACCTATATGTACTGGAAAGTAAAATCATAAATGAACTGGACAATAGACTCCTAAATGAACTGTGCCATAAACTCCTAAATGTACTGGACGATAGACACCTTGATGTACTGGACGAAAGATACAAGTACTATACTATGGACGCCTACGTGTACCGGACGATAGACACCTACATCAACTGGATGATAAACTCTTACATGAACTTAACGGTAGACTCCTCTATTTACTGGACGAGGCACCTCAATGTACTGGACGATAGTCATGCATATGTACCGGACGATAGACTCATAGATGTAGTGGACGATAGACACAAATATGTACTGGACGATAGACGCCTATACGTACTGGACGATAGACAGTTTCATGTACTGGAGTATAGATACATACAAGTACTAGACAATGGACGCCTACATGTACTGGACGATAGACACCAACATGTACTGGACGATAGACCCCTGCGTGAACTCGAAGATAGACTCTTACATGTTCTCAACGGTAGACTCCTGCATGTACTGGACGATGCACACCTCTATGTACTGGACGATTGATGCCTATGTACTGGACAATAGACACATATATGTCCTGGACAATACACACCTACACATCCTGGATGATAAATACCTACATGTACTGGACGATAGAACGCACAAGTGCTGGACGATAGACACGTACATGTATTGGACGAAAGACAACTACATGTACTGGACAACAGAAACCTACATATACTGGACGATAGCCACCTACATGAACTGGACGATAGATTCTCACATGAACTGGACGGTAGACTCCTACTTGTGCTGGAAGATAGACACCTCCATGCTCTGAACGATACACACCTAAATGTATTGTACGATAGACACTTACATGAACTAGACGATAGACTCTTACATGAACTGGACGGTAGACTCGTACATGTACTGGACGATAGACACCTCTCTATATTGGACGATAGGCTCCTACATGCACTGACGATAGACTCCGAGATGTACTCGACGATATACACAAACATGTACTGGACAGTAAACACCTACACATCTTGGACGATAGAAACCTGAATGTATGCGACGATAAACACTTACTTGTGCTGGATGATAGACACCTACATGGAGTGGACGATACTCAACTACATGTAATGGACGATAGACACCTATATGTACTGCAGAATAGACACCTATATACACTGGACGATAGTTACCTACATGAACTGGTCGATAAACACCCACATGTATTGGACGACAGGCACCTACGTATACTGTAAGATAGACTTCCACATGAACTGGACGTTAGACGCCTACAAATATTGGACGATAGACTCCTACATGTACTGGACGATAGACGCATACATGTTTTGAACGATATTCACCCAAATGCTCCTGACGATAGACACCTACACGTACTGCGCGATAGAAACCTACTTGTGCTGGACGACAGACACCTACTTATACTGGACGATAGATACCTACATGTCATGGATGATAGGCATACATATGTACTGGTCGAAATACACCTACATTTACAGGATTATAGTCTCATACATATACTGGACGATAGAAACCTACGTGTACTGGACGATAAACTCCTATATGTACTAGACGATAGACACCTACATGTACTGGACGATAGATACCTACATGTACTGGACGATAGACATCTACATATTCTGGAAGATAGACAACTACATGTACTGGGCGATAGACTCCTACATGTACTGGACGATAGACATCTACATGAACTAGACGGTAGACTCCTATATGCACTGAATGATATACACCTACGTGTACTGGACGATAGACACCTACATGTACTGGACGGTAGACATCTACATGTTCTGGACAATTAACTCCTACATGTACGGGAAAGATAGACAGCTACATAACTGGATGACTGACACCCACATGTACTGGACGATAGAGAACTAGATATACTGGACAAAAGACGCCTACATGTAGTGGACAATAGACTTTTACATATCCTGAATAATAGACACCTACATGTACTGGACGATAGACTCATACATGAAGTGGTTGTTTAGACTTCTACATGTACTGGTCGACAGACACCTACAAGTGCTGCAAGATGGACGCTGCATGTACTAGACGAAAGACTCTTACATGTACTGGACGACAGACACCTATATGAACCGGACGATAGACTCCAACATGAACTGTATGGTAGATTTCTACATGTAACGGATGATAGACACGTACATATCCTAGACGATAGACACCTACATGTACTGTGCGATAGAAACCTACATATACTGGACGATAGACACGCTTGTATGTACTCAACGATATAAACCTGCATGTACTGGACGATAGACGCCCACCTGTTCTCGACAATGGACTCCAACCTTTACTGGATGATAGGAACACACATGTACTGGACGATAGACTCCTACATGTAATGAACGATGGACACCTACATGTCCTGGACGATAGACACCTACATTTACTGGACGATAGATGCATACATGAACTGGACGATAGACTCCTAAATTTGATGCACAGTAAACTCCTACATGTACTGGACGATCGATACCTACATGTACTTGATGATAGACTCATACATGTACTGAACGATACATTTCTACATGTACTAGACAATAGACACCTACATACACTGCACGATAGACACATACAAGTACTGGACGATGGACGCCTATATGTACGGGAGGATAGACACCTACATGTAATGGACGATAGACAAGTAAATGTACTGGACGATAGACTCTTACATGTATTGTAATATAGGCATCTACATATACTGGACGACAGACACCCACATGTACTGGATAATAGACTGCTTTATGTACTGGACGATATACACCTACATGTACTGGATGATATACTCCTACATGCACTGAATGATACATATGTACATATACTGGACGATAGAGACCTATATGTAATTGATGGTAGATGTCTACATATCCTAGACGATAGTCCCCTACACATACTGGACGATAGACACCTACTTGTACTGGACGATAGACTTCTACATATACTGGAAGAAAGACTCCTATATTCACTGGACGACAGACACCTACACGTACTGGACAATACACTCCTATATGTACTGGACGATAGACAACTACATGTGCTGAACGATAGTCTCCTACATGTACTGGACGGTAGACACCTACATGTACTGGAAGATAGACGATTACATGTACTGGACGATAGTCTACATATACTGGACGATAGACACCTATATGTACCGGACGATAGAAACCTATATGTACTGGACAATAGACACCTACATATACCGCACTATAGTTGCCCCTATAGTTGCCTATATGTACTGGACGATAGACACCTACATGTGCTGGACGATTCACTCCTACATGTACTGGACAATAGGAAACTACATGCACTGGACGATAGACACTTATATGCACTGGACGATAAACACCTACATGTACTGGACGATAGACTCCTACATGAACTGGACGGTAGACTCCTACATGTACTGGATGACACACACCTACGTGCACTGGACAATAGACACCTTCATACACTGGACGATTAACTCCTATATGTACTGGACGATAGACACCTTCATTTAATGGGATATAGAATCTACATTTAATGGGAAATAGACATCTACATTTACTGGACGATAGACACCTACCTGTATTGGGCGATAGACAGTTACATGGAATGGAAGATAGACGCCTACATGCACTGTGCGGTAGACACCTACTTGTAGTGGACGATACGCACCTATATGTTCTGGATGATACACACCTTCATGTACTAGACGATAGACTCCTACATGTACTGGACGATGGACACCTTCATGTACTGGACGACAGACACCTACAAGTACTGAACGATTGAGTCCTACATGTGCTGGACGATAGACATCTACATGAACCGAATGATAGGCACCTTCATAAACTGGACGATAGACATCTACATGTACTGGACGATAGTCTCCTACATGTATTGGACGATATACAGCTGCATGTACTAGATAATAGACAACTACAAGAACTAGCTGTTGAACACCTACACGTTATTGGACGATAGACACATGCACATACTGGACAATACACTCCTATATATATGTACGAGACGAGAGACACCTACATGTACTGAACGATAAACACTTATATGTACTCGAAGATAGACTCCAACTTTTACTGGACGATAGACAAACACATGCACTGGACGATATACACATACGTATACTGTACGAGACTCCTGCATGTACTGGACGATGGACGCCTACATGCACTAGACGATAGACACCTATATGTACTGGAAAATAAACACATACATGAACTGTACGATAGACTCGTATATGAACTGGACCATAAACTCCTATATGTACTGGACGATAGATGCAAGTACCATACTATGGACGCCTACATGTACTGGACGATAGACACCTACATATACAGGACGATAGACACCTACATGAACTGGACGATAGACTCTTACATGAACCTAACGGTAGAATCCTCTATGTACTGGACGATAGGCACCTCCATGTACTGGACGATAGGCAAGTATATGTACTGGACGATAGACTCCTAGATGTAGTTGACGATAGACACACATACTGGACGAACGACACCTATACGTACTTTATCATAGTTACTTTCATGTACTGGATGATAGATACATACAAGTACTAGACGGTGGACGCCTACATGTACTGGACGATAGGCACCTATATGTACTGGACGATAGACACCTATATGTACTGGACGATACACCTCTACATGAGCTCGAAGAAAGACTTTTCCATGTTCTCAACGGTAGACTCCTGCACATACTGGACAATACACACCTCTATGGACTGGACGATAGACACCTATATGTACTGGATGATAGACTCCAAGATGTACTGGACAATAGACACATATATGTACTGGACAATACACACCTACACATCCTGGATGATAAATACCTACATGTACTGGACGATAGACACACACATGGTCTGGACGATAGACACATGCATGTATTGGACGATAGACAACTACATGTACTGGACAATAGGCACCTACATGTACTGAACGATGACCACCTACATGAACTGGACGATAGACTCTTACATGAACAGTACGATAGACTCCTACTTATACTGGAAGATAGACACCGACATGTACTGCAACGATACACACCTATATGTACTGGAAGATAGACACCTACATGAACTGGTCGATAGATTCTTACTTGAACTGGATGGTAGATTCCTACATGTACTGGACGATAGACACCTCCATGTACTGGACGATAGACTCCTACATGCACTGGACGATAGATTCTGACATGTCCTAGACGATAGACACATACATGTACTGGACAGTAAGCACCTACCCAACTTGGACGATAGAAACCTGAATGTATGCGACGATAGACACGTACTTGTGCTGGACGATAGACACCTACATGTAGTGGACGATACACAGCTACATGTACTGGACGATAGACACCTATATGTACTCCAGAATAGACACCTGTATATACTGGACGATAGATAACTATATGAACTGGTCGAGGAACACCTACATGTACTGGACGATAGGCACCTACATTTACTGTAAGATAGAATGCCACATGTACTGGGCGTTAGACGCCTACATATATTGGACGATAGACTCCTAAATGTATTGGACGATAGACACATACATATTCTAAACGACACTCACTTAAATGTTCCTGACGATAGACACCTAAATGTACTGCACGATAAAAACCTACTTGTACTGGACTATAGACACCTATCTATACTGGACGATAGACACCTACATGTACTGAACGAGAGAAACCTACATGTACTGGACGATAGACACCTGCAGGTCATGGATGATAGGCATATACATGTACAGGACGAAAGACACCTACATTTACTGGATTATAGTCACATATATGTACTGGACGATAGACACCTACCTCGACTGGACGATATACTTCTACCTGTACCGGACGATAGACACCTATGTATTAGGCGATAGACACCTAGATGTACTGGATGATACACACCTACATGTACCGGACGATATACTCATACATGTACTGGACGATAGATACCTACATGTACTGGACGCTAGACATCTACATATACTGGAAGATAGACAACTACATGTTCCTTAGCGATATACATCTACATATACTGGACGATAGACACCTACATATACTGGACAATAGACACCTACATGTACTGGGCGATAGAAGCCTACATGTACTGGACGATAGACTCCTACATTAACTAGACGGTAGAGTCCTATATGTACTGAATGATACACACCTAATTGTACTGTACGATAGACACCTACATGTATTGGACGGTAGACATCTACATGTTCTGGACGATTAACTCCTACATGTACAGGAGCGATAGACACCTACATAATTGGATGACTGACACCTACACGTCCTGGACGATAGACTCCAACATGCACCGGACGATAGAGGACTAATTATACTGGACGATAGACACCTACATGTACTGGACAATAGACTTTTACATATCCTGCATAATAGACACCTACATAATTGGACGAAAAAACGTACATGTAGTGGACTATAGATTCTTACATGAGCTGGATGTTAGACTTCTACATGTACTGGTCAACAGACACCTACAAGTACTGGACGATGGACGCTGCATGCACTGGACGAAAGACTTTTACATGTTCTGGACGAGACACCTACATGAACTGGACGATAAAAACCTACTTGTACTGGACGATAGACACCTATCTATATTGGATGATAGACACGTACATGTCCTGGACGATATACACCTATATGTACTGGACGATAGACACCTACATATACTGGACGATAGACACCTCCATGCACTGGACGATATACGCTTATATGTACTCGACGATATTCACCTACATGTACTGGACGATAGACGCCTACATGTACCCGACGATGGTCTCCAACCTTTACTGGACAATAAAAACACACATGTACTGGACGATAAACTCCGACATGTAATGGATGATGGACGCCTACATGTCCTGGACGATAGACACCGATATCTACTTGACGATAGACACATACATGAACTGGACGATAGACTCCTAAATGAACTGCACGACAAAATCCTACATGTACTGGACGATAGATACCTATATGTACTAGACGATAAACGGCTACATGTAATGGGCGATAGACACCCACATGTACTGGACTTTAGACAACTACATGTACAGGACGATAGACATCTACATGTTTTGGGCTATGGACATCTACATATACTGGACGATAGACATTTACCTTTATTGGGCGTTAGACAGCTATATTTAATGGACGATAGACAACGACATGTTCTGGGCGATAGACACCTACGTGTAGTGGACGATACACACGTACATGCTCTGGATGATAGACACCTTGACGATAGACCCTTACATGTACTGGATGATGGACACCTACATGTTCTGGACGATAGACACCTACAAGTACTGGACGATGGAAGCCTAGATAAGATGGACAATCAGACACCTACATGAACTGGACAATAGACACCTTCATGTTCTGGACAATAGACACCTACATGTACTGGGCGATAGACTCCTACATGTACTGGACGATCGACACCTACATGTACTTGATGATAGACTCCTACATGTACTGACCGATACATTCCTACATGCACTAGACGATAGACACCTTCATGTACTGCACGATAGACACATACAAGAAGTGGACGATGGACGTCTATATGTACTGGAGGATAGACACCTGCTTGTACTGGACGATAGACACTTACATTTACCAGACGATAGACAACTACATGTACTGGACGATAGACTCCTACATGTATTGTAACTTAGGCACCTACATATACTGAACGATAGACACCTACATGTACTGGATAATAGACTCCTATATGTACTGGACGATATACACCTACATGTACTGGACGATAGACTACTCCATGTACTGAATGATGCATTCGTATATATACTGGTCAATAGAGACCTATATGTACTGGATGGTAGATGTCTACATATACTTGACGATAGTCTCCTGCACATACTGGTCGATAGATACCTACTTGTACTGGACGATAGACTCCTACATGTACTGAACGATAGACAACTACATGTACTGGAAGATAGACGCCTACATATACTGACGATAAACTTCTGCATGTACTGGACGATGGACACCTATATGTACAAGACGATAGAAATCTACATGTACTAGACGATAGACGCCTACATATACTGGACTATAGATGCCTACATGTACTGGACGATAGACACCTACCTGTGCTGGACAATACACGCCTACATGTACTGGACGATAGACAACTACATGTACTGGATGATAGACTCCTACATGAACTGGACGGTAGACTCCTACATGTACTGGATGATACACACCTATGTGTACTGGATGATAGACACCTACATTCACTGGACGACTAACTCCTACATGTACTGGACGTTAGAGACCTTCATGTAATGGGATATAGACATCTACATTTACTAGACGATAGACATCTACACGTATTGGGTGGTGGATAGTTACATGGAAAGGAAGATAGACACCTACATGCACTGGGCGATAGACACCTACTTTTAGTAGACGATACACGCCTACATGTTCTGGATGATAGACACCTTCATGTACTGGACGATAGACTCCTACATGTACTGGACGATGGACACCTACATATACTGGACGATAGACACCGACAAGTACTAAACGATCGAGGCCTGCATTTGCTGGATGATAGACATCTACATGAACCGGACGACAGGCAACTTCATATACTGGACGATAGATATCTACATGTACTGGACGATTGTCTCCTGCATGTACGAGACGATCGACACCTACACGTACTGGATGATACGCTCCTACATGTACTGAACGTTACATTCCTACATGTACGAGACGATAGACAACTACATATACTGTACGATAGAAGTACTAGGCGATGGACGCCTATATAGACTTGACGATAGACACCTACATGTACTAGACCATAGACACCTACATGTATTGGACGGTAGGCACCTACATATATTGGACGATAAACACCTACATGTACTGGACAATAGACTATTGCACGTACTGGATAATAGACTCCTACATGTACTAGACGATATACACCTACATATACTGAACGATAGACTTCTCTATGTACTGAACGATACATTCCTACATGTACTACACGATAGACACCTACTTTTACTGGACGATAGACTCCTACATGTATTGAACGATACACTCATACATGCATGGACGATAGATACCTACATGTACTGGACGATAGACTCCTACACGTCCTGGACGATACACACCTATATGTACTGCATGATACACACCTACATGTACTGGAAGATATACTCCTACATGTGCTGGACCATAGACATCTGCATGTAGTAGACGATAGACACCTACAAGTTCTGGCCAATGGACGCCTACATGCACTGGACGATAGACACTTACACGTACTGGACGATACACACCTATATGTACTGGACGAGAGAGACCTAACAGTATTAGACGATAAACACCTACATGTACCCTACGATAGAATCCAACTTCTACTGGACGATAGACACACACATGCACTGGACTATAGACACCTAAATGTACTGGACTATAGACACCTACATGTACTGGAAGATTGACTCCTATATGTACTGGACGATGGACGCTTATATGTACTGGACGATAGACACCTATATGTACTGGATGATAGACTCCTAAATGAACTGGACGATAAACTCCTACATGTACTAGACGATAGACATATTCATGTACTGGACGATAGACACAAGTACTAGACGATGAACGCCTACAAGCACTAGACGATAGACACCTACATGTACTGGAAGATAGACACCTACATGAACTGGGCGATAGACTCTTACATGAACCCAACGGTAGACTCCTACATGTTCTGGACGATAGACACCTCTATGTACAGGAGGATAGACACCTACATGTACTGGACGATAGACTCTTAGATGTATTGGACGATAGACACATAGATATACTGGACAATAAACACCTACACTTCCAGGACGATAGACACCTAAATGTACCGGACGACAGACGCGTACATTCGCTGGACGATAGACACGTACATATAGTGGACGCTAGATAACTACAGTAACTGGACGATAGACTGGGTGATAGACTCATACATGAACTAGACGACAGACTCTTACTTGAACTGGACGGTAGACTCCTACATGTACTGGACGATAGACAACTCCATGTACAGGACGATAGTCTCCTACTTGTACTGGGCGATAGACACCTACATGTACTGGACGATGGAGTTCAACATGTAACATACATAAAGGAGAAGTGGGAGACCAAATTGGAGGTGGAAAGATGGAGTGAAAAAGATTTTGAGTGATCGGGGGCTGAACACGCATAAATACATACCTATACATCTCAACGTATACATATATATGTATATACACACAGACATATACATATATACACATGTACATAATTCATACTGTCTGCCTTTATTCATTCCCATCGCCACCTCGCCAAACACGAAATAACAACCCCGTTCCCCCTCATGTGTGCGAGGTAGCGCTAGGAAAACACAACAAAGGCCCCATTTAGTCTCTGGCTGTCATGCAATAATGCACCGAAACCACAGCTCCCTTTCCATATCCAGGCCCCAAACAACTTTCCATGGTTTATCCCAGACGCTTCACATACCCTGGTTCAATCCAATGACAACACGTCAACCCCGGTATACCACATCGTTCCAATTCACTCTATTACTTGCACGCCTTTCACCCTCCTGCATGTTCAGGCCCCGATCACGTAAAATCTTTTTCACTCCATCTTTCCACCTCCAATTTGGTCTCCCACTTCTACTCGTTCCTTCGACCTCTGACACGTATATCCTCCTGGTCAATCTTTCCTCACTCATTCTCTCCATGTGACCAAACCATTTCAAAACACACTTTTCTGCTCTCTCAACCACACTCTTTTTATTACCACACATCGCTCTTACCCTATTATTATTTACTCGATCAAACCACTTCACACCACATATTGTCCTCAAACATCTCATTTCCAGCACATCCACCCTCCTGCGCACAACTCTATCCATAGCCCACGCCTCGCAACCATACAACATTGTTGGAACCACTATTCCTTCAAACATACCCTTTTTGCTTTCCGAGATAATGTTCTCGACTTCCACACATTCTTCAAGGCTCCCAGAATTTTCGCCCCGTCATCCAACCTATGATTCACTTCCGCTTCCATGGTTCCATCCGCTGCCAAATCCACTCCCAGAAATCTAAAACACTTCATTTCCTCCAGTTTTTCTTCATTCAAACTTACCTCCCAATTGACTTGCCCCTCAACCCTCCTGTACCTAAAAAACCTTGCACTTATTCACATTTACTCTCAACTTCCTTCTCTCATACACTTTACCAAACTCAGTCACCAGCTTCTGCAGTTTCTCACATGAATCAGCCACCAGCGCTGTATCATCAGCGAACAACAGCTGACTCACTTCCCAAGCTCTCTCATCCACAACAGACTCCATACATGCCCCTCTTTCCAAAACTCTTGCATTCACCTCCCTAACAACCCCATCCATAAACAAATTAAACAACCATGGAAACATCACACACCCCTGCCGCAAACCTACATTCACTGAGAACCAATCACTTTCCTCTCTTCCTACACGTACACATGCCTTACATCCTCGATAGAAACTTTTCACTGCTTCTAACAACTTACCTCCCACACCATATATTCTTAATACCTTCCACAGAGCATCTCTATCAGCTCTATCATATGCCTTCTCCAGATACATAAATGCTACATACAAATCCATTTGCTTTTCTAAGTATTTCTCACATACATTCCTCAAGGCAAACACCTGATCCACACATCCTCTACCACTTCTAAAACCACACTGCTCTTCCCCAATCTGATGCTCTGTACATGCCTTCACCCTCTCAATCAATACCCTCCCACATAATTTACCAGGAATACTCAACAAACTTATACCTCTGTAATTTGAGCACTCACCTTTGTCCCCTTTGCCTTTGTACAATGGCACTATGCACGCATTCCGCCAATCCTCAGGTACCTCACCATGAATCATACATACATTGAATAACCTTACCAACCAGTCAACAACAGAGTCACCCCCTTTTTTTTTTTATAAATTCCACTGCAGTACCATCCAAACCCTCTACCTTGCCGGCTTTCATCTTCCGCAAAGCTTTTAGTACCTCTTCTCTGTTTACCAAATCATTTTCCCTAACCCTCTCACTTTGCACCCCACCTCGACCAAAACACCCTATATCTGCCACTCTATCATCAAACACATTCATTAAAGCTTCAAAATACTCACCCCACCTCCTTCTCACATCACCACTACTTCTTATCACCTTCCCATTAGCCCCCTTCACTGAAGTTCCCATTTGCTCCCTTGTCTTACGCACTTTATTTACCTCCTTCCAAAACATTTTTTTATTCTCCCTAAAATTTAACGATACTCCCTCACCCCAAGTCTCATTTGCCCTCTTTTTCACCTCTTGCACCTTTCTCTTGACTTCCTGCCTCTCTTTTATACATCTCCCACTCATTTGAATTATTCCTCTGCAAAAATCGTCCAAATGCCTCTCTCTTCTCTTTTACTAATAAACTTACTTCTTCACCCCACCACTCACTACCCTTTCTAATCTGCCCACCTCCCACTCTGCTCGTGCCACAAGCATCTTTTGCGCAAGCCATCACTGCTTCCATAAATGCATCCCATTCCTCCCCCACTCCCCTTACCTCCTTTGTTCTCACCTTTTTCCATTCTGTACTCAGTCTTTCCTGGTACTTCCTCACACAAGTCTCCTTCCCAAGCTCAATTACTCTCACCACTCTCTTCACCCCAACATTCTCTCTTCTTTTCTGAAAACCCCTACAAGTCTTCACCTTCGCCTCCACAAGATAATGATCAGATATCCCTCCAGTTGCACCTCTCAGCACATTAACATCCAAAAGTCTCGCTTTTGCGCCTCTATGAATTAACACATAATCCAACAACGCTCTCTGGCCATCTCTCCTACTTACATAAGTATACTTATGTATATCTCTCTTTTTAAACCAGGTATTCCCAATCACCAGTCCTTTTTCAGCACATAAATCTACAAGCTCTTCACCATTTCTATTTACAGCACTGAACACTCCATGTATACCAATTATTCCCTCAACTGCCACATTGCTCACCTTTGCATTCAAATCACCCATCACTATAACCCGGTCTTGTGCATCAAAACCACTAACACACTCATTCAGCTGCTCCCAAAACACTTGCCTCTCATGATCTTTCTTCTCATGCCCAGGTGCATATGCACCAATAATCACCCATCTCTCTCCATCAACTTTCAGTTTTACCCATATTAATCGAGAATTTACTTTCTTACACTCCATCACATACTCCCACCACTCCTGTTTCAGGAGTAGTGCTACTCCTTCCCTTGCTCTTGTCCTCTACATAACCCATGACTTTAATCCTAAGACATTCACAAACCACTCTTCCCCTTTACCCTTGAGCTTCGTTTCACTCAGAGCCAAAACATCCAGGTTCCTTTCCTCAAACATACTACCTATCTCTCCTTTTTTTCTCATTTTGGTTACATCCACACACATTTAGACACCCCAATCTGAGCCTTCAAGGAGGATGAGCACTCCCCGCGTGACTCCTTTTTCCGTTTCCCCTTTTAGAAAGTTAAAATACAAGGAGGTTAGGGTTTCTAGTATATACACACGTGTATATACATAAACGACCACCACACACATATACGTACCTACACATTTCAAGGTGTACATACATTTACATACACACAGACATATGCATATATACACAATCACATATTCGTACATGCTGCCTTCATCCATTCCCACCGCCACCCCGCCACACTTGAAATAATACCCCCTCCCACCGCGTGCGCGCGAGGTAGCGCAAAGAAAGGACAACAAAGGTCACATTCGTTCACACTCAGACTCTAGCTGTCATGTGTAATGCACCGAAACCACAGTTCCCATTCCACATCAAAGACCCACCAAACTTTCCATGGTTTACCTCATCCATATGCTTCACATGCCCCGGTTCAATCCATTGAATGCACATCGACCCCGGTATACCACATCGTTCCAATTTACTCTATTTCTTGCACGCTTTTCACCCTCCTGTATATTCATGCCCCGGTGAGAGAGTATCATTAAATTTTAGGGAGAATAAAAAGATGTTCTGGAAGGAGGAGCAAATGGGAACTTCAGTGAAGGGGGCTAATGGGGAAGTGATAACAAGTAGTGGTGATGTGAGGAGATGGAGTGAGTATTTTGAAGGTTTGTTGAATGCGTTTGACGATAGAGTGGCAGGTATAGGGTGTTTTGGTCGAGGTGGTATGCAAAGTGAGAGGGTTAGGGAAAATGATTTGGTAAACAGAGAAGAGATAGTAAAAGCTTTGCGGAAGATGAAAGCCGGCAAGGCAGTATGTTTGGATGGTATTGCAGTGGAATTTATTAAAAAAGGGGATGACTGTATTGTTGACTGGTTGGTAAGGTTATTTAATGTATGTATGATTCATAGTGAGGTGCCTAAGGATTGGCGGAATGCTTGCATAGTGCCATTGTACAAAGGCAAAGGGGATAAGAGTGAGTGCTCAAATTACAGAGGTATAAGTTTATTGAGTATTCCTGGTAAATCATATGGGAGGGTATTGATTGAGAGGGTGAAGGCATGTACAGAGCATCACATTGGGGAAGAGTAGTGTGGTTTCAGAAGTGGTAGAGGATGTGTGGATCAGGTGTTTGCTTTGAAGTATGTATGTGAGAAATATTTAGAAAAGCAAATGGATTTGTATGTAGCATTTATGGATCTGTAGAAGGCATATGATAGAGTTGATAGAGATCCTCTGTGTGTGGAAGGTACCAAGAATCTATGGTGTGGGAGGCAAGTTGTTAGAAGCAGTGAATAGTTTTTATCGAGGATGTAAGGCATGTGTACGTGTAGGAAGAGAGGAAAGTGATTGGTTCTCAGTGAATGTAGGTTTGTGGCGGGGGTGTGTGATGTCTCTATGGTTGATAATTTGTTTATGGATGGGGTTGTTAGGGAGGTGATTGCAAGATTTTTGGAAAGAGCGGCACGTATGAAGTCTGTTGTGGATGAGAGAGCTTGGGAAGTGAGTCAGTTGTTCTTCGCTGATGATACAGCGCTGGTGGCTGATTCATGTGAGAAACTGCAGAAGCTGGTGACTGAGTTTAGTAAAGTGTGCGAAAGAAGAAAGTTAAGAGTAAATGTGAATAAGTGCAAGGTTATTAGGTACAGTAGGGTTGAGGGTCAAGTCAATTGGGAGGTAAGTTTGAATGGAGAAAAACTGGAGGAGGTAAAGTGTTTTAGATATCTGGGAGTGGATCTGGCAGCGGATGGAACCATGGAAGCGGAAGTGAATCATAGTGTGGGGGAGGGGGCTAAAATCCTGGGAGCCTTGAAGAATGTTTGGAAGTCGAGAACATTATCTCCGAAAGCAAAAATGGGTATGTTTGAAGGAATAGTGGTTCCAACAATGTTATATGGTTGCGAGGCGTGGGCTATGGATAGAGTTGTGCGCAGGAGGGTGGATGTGCTGGAAATAAGATGTTTGAGGACAATATGTGGTGTGAGGTGGTTTGATCGAGTAAGTAATGTAAGGGTAAGAGAGATGTGTGGAAATAAAAAGAGCATGGTTGAGAGAGCAGAAGAGGGTGTTTTGAAATGGTTTGGGCACATGGAGAGAATGAGTGGGGAAAGATTGACCAAGAGGATATATGTGTCAAAGGTGGAGGGAACGAGGAGAATTGGGAGGCCAAATTTTAGGTGGAAAGATGGGGTGAAAAAGATTTTTGAGTGATCGGGGCCTGAACATGCAGGAGGGTGAAAGGCGGGCAAGGAATAGAGTGAATTGGATCGATGTGGTATACCTTGGTCGACGTGCTGTCATTGGATTGAATCAGGGCATGTGAAGCGTCTGGGGTAAACCATGGAAAGTTGTGTGGGGCCTGGATGTGGAAAGGGAGCTCTGGTTTCGGGAATTATTACATGTCAGCTAGAGACTGAGTGTGAACGAATGGGGCCTTTGTAGTCTTTTCCTAGCGCTACCTTGCACACATGAGGGGGGAGGGGGATGTTATTCCATGTGTGGCGAGGTGGCGATGGGAATAAATAAAGGCAGACAGTATGAATTATGTGCATGTGTATATATGTATATGTCTGTGTGTGTATATATATGTGTACACTGAGATGTATAGTTATGTATATTTGCGTGTGTGGACGTGTATGTATATATATATGTGTATGGGGGTGGGTTGGGCCATTTCTTTCGTCTGTGTCCTTGCGCTACCTCGCAAACGCGGGAGACAGCGACACAGCAATATAAATTAATATATAGATAAATATATTGGAAAGAATGACAATTTTGCGCGTGATCAAGATATTCCTATGAGTTCACGGGGAAAATAAGAAAATAAAACACGATAAGTTCTCAAGTGCACTTTCGTGTGCTAATCACATCAGGGGAAACACAAGAGAGAAATATAAGTCAGCTGATATACATCGAAGAGACGAAGCTAGGACGCCATTTGGGAAACATGTGATTGTCCAAATCATACAACGAACGTTCATAAACCTATATTTTACAAATTTTGTCAACAATAACGTTATCTAATTTGAATAGACCATCACTAATATTGATATCACAATTGTTTGTGTATCTAATAATAGAAGATTGAATGATATTTCTCTTGGTAATAGAGTTAGACTTTATAACTGAGATGGCATTACTCCAGTCAATACAATGATCATAGTTTTAACGTGATTAAACAAGGCATTTGATTCTTGTCCAGTTCTTATACTATATCTATGTTCCTTAAGTCTAAATGAAAGATCCTTACCAGTCTGACCAACATAAAACTTATCATAATTTCCACAAGGCACTTCATAGATGCATCCAAGAGAAATTTCTGGTGAATTCCTGATTAAGATATTCTTTATAGTGTTATTGTTACTTAAGGCAACATTTACATTAAAGGATTTAAGCAACATGGGAAGTGTAGTGAAGTAATTATTAAAAGGGAGAACTAAAAGATTCTTGGTGTCAATGGGAGGTTTGGGTTCAACTCTTTAAAATGATTTCTTTGCTAACTTAAGGGATTTATCAGTGAAAGATCTAAGGTACGTTAACTTAGCTCCAATAGAATTTATCTTCTCAAACTCTTCATCAATAAACTCTGGACTGCAGATACGTAATGCCCGAAGGAACATAGGTTGAAATGATAATAATTTAACTCTGTCATTTTGAGATAAGTAATAATGGGTATATGAGCATATATTGGTGGGTTTTCTGTATAGGCTAAACTTAAACTTGTTTCCTTGCCTTTGAATCATGCAATCTACAAATGGTAACATACCATTATTTTCATTTTCTACAATGAATTTGATGGAAGGTACTAAAATGTTGATTAAGGGGATAAATATTTGTAAACATTCTTTTGTTGGCCAAACACAAAGAACATCATTTACATACTAAACCAAATTGCATTAAATGGTAAGATATCCTTTAATAATTTCGTTTCAAAAAACTCATATAAAGATTACTTAGTACAGGTGAAAGAGGGTTACCCATTGCCATACCAAATTTTTGAGCATAATAGTCCCCATTGAATTGAAATACACAGTCTTTTATACACAATTTTATCAGTTCATTGGAAACAGACTTTGAAACAGGTAAATGAATATCATCCAAGACATGAAATAAATATTCTAAAATGTCATTAACTGGAACTTTTATGTGAAAAGTGAGAAAACATCAAAACAAACTAGTTTGAAATCAAAATTAACATTGATATCATTTAGCTTGTTGACTAAATCTACATTTTTCATGATATTAGAACTTGATACCTTACCCACTAAAGGGATTAATAAAGAAACTAACCATTTTGACAATTTATATGTGATGGAGCCTACTGAACTCCTTATAGGTCTTGCTGGAAAATTCTGTTTATGTGTTTTGATAAGTCCATACATATATGGCAATGGAGGGGACAAAGATGACAAACTTTTGATAGGAGAACTATTACCTTTCAACAACAACTTCATTTCTTTATTGAAATGAAAATTAACTGCTTCGAAGGGATTTTCACTAAGTGTAGAATATGTTGTGTCATCATTTAGAAGATCATTCAGTTTAGACAGATAGTTACTTTTGTCTAAAATAACAACAATGTTAGCCTTATCTGCTTTAGTGATATGTATATCCTTGTCTTTTGTAAGGTGTTAATAGCTCCCATAAATCTTTTAGGGCAATTAGGTTCCACTGGTTTTGACAAACTGGCATACGCTAAACCCTTAGAGATAATGATTTCATCATTACTTGAATTACTGTATTTCTCTAAATTACAAAAAGACTTTGTGACATCAACACAACTGACTTCCCTGTTAGAGACACAAAACTTAAACCGTAGCCTAATGCACACAAGGAATCCTTATTTAGTTGTCTTATCACAAAGGAAGGGTTTGTGTTCTTGGGCCAGTCGCTGTTTTTAATAAGATGGTCCAACTTATAATTTAGTGACATTTATAGCCTATTGCGTTCTTTCCTTAATCTATCATAGCAATAGTCCAACATACGTTTCTTACAGTGTGTCGGTATTGCCATCTGAAAGGCACGTTTTTTCTCTCTTGAAATACCAAAACCTCCTCCATTTCAAGTTTCTTTAATTCAATGTTTTTCTTCGAAATGATGTTTTCGAGTTGGTCAAATGGTCGACCAGACAGCTGCAACAATCGTTGAGGTAGGACAGATCTTGTCATCACTTGTTCATCAAGGCATTTCCTAAGGAATCCAAATCGTAACGTCAGTTGCTGGGCCTTGATTAGCGATTTGGAGAAAGCAGTAACGAAAGGAGAAAGTCCAGGACAGCTTGTAGAGAAGTAAAGGAAGAGCTGTGTGGAATCCATGTTAGAAAGGATCACAATTTTTGCGCGTGATCAAGTTCTTCCTATGAGTCCACGGGGAAAATGAAATACGATAAGTTCCCATGTTCACTTTCGCGTAATAATCACATCATCAGGGGAGACACAAGAGAGAAAAATAAGTCAGTTGACATACATCGAAGAGACGAAGCTAGGACGCCATTTGGTAAAAATGTGATTGTCCAAAACATACAACTATCGTTCATAAACTTATCGTTTTTCAAATTTTATCAACAATAAAGTTATCTAAAGTGTATAGACCATCACTAATATCAAGATTATAATTCTTTCTGTATTCTTTGTTTACCAAATGGCGTCCTAGCTTCGTCTCTTTGATGTACATCAACTGACTTATATTTCTCTCTTGTGTCTCCCCTGATGATGTGATTATTCCACGAAAGTGCACTTGGGAACTTATCGTGTTTCATTTTCCCCGTGGACTCATAGGAATATCTTGATCACGTGCAAAATTGTGATCCTTTCCAACATGGATTTCACACGGCTCTTCTTTTACTTCTCTATAAGCTGTCCTGGACTTTCTCCTTTCGTTACTGCTTTCTCCAAATCGCTAATCAAGGACCACCACCTGAAGTTACGATTTGCATTCCTTAGGAAATGCCTTGATGAACAAGTGATGCCAAGATCTGTCCTACCTCAGCGTTTGTTTCAGCTGTTTGGTCGACCATTTGACCAATTCCAAAATATTATTCTAAAGAAAAAGATTGAATTAAAGAAACTTGAAATGGAGGAGACTTTTCGCATTTCAAGAGAGAAAAAACGTGCCTATCAAATGGCAATACCGACACACTGGAAGAACCAGATGTTGAACTATTGCTATGATAGATTAAGGAAAGAACGTAATAAGCTACAAATATCACCAAATTGCAAGCTGGACCATCTTATTAAAAACAGCGACTGGACCAAGAACACAAACCCTTCTTTTATGATAAACCTGTCTGATAAACAACTAAATAATGATTCCTTGTGTGCATTAGGCTACGGTTTAAGTTTTGTGTGCTCTAACAGGGAAGCCAGCTGTGTTGATGTCACAAAGTCTTTTTGTAATTCAGAGAAATACAGTAATTCAAGTAATGATGAAATCATTATCTCTAAGGGTTTAGTGCATGCCAGTTTGTCAAAACCAGTGGAACCTAATTGCCCAAAAAGATTTATAAGAGCTATTAACACCTTAAAAAAAGACAAGGATATACATATCACTAAAGCAGATTAGGCTGACACTTGTGATTTTAGACAAAAGTAACTATTTATCTAAAATGAGTGATCTTCTTAATGATGACACAACATATTCTACACTTAGTAAAAATCCCTTCGAAGCAGTTAATTCTCATTTCAATAAAGAAATGAAGTTGTTGTTGAAAGGTAATAGTTCTCTTATCAAAAGTTTGTCATCTTTGTCCCCTTCATTGCCACATATATGTATGGACTTATCAAAACACATAAACAGAATTTTCCAGCAAGACCTATAGTGAGTTCAGTAAGCTCCATCACATATAAATTGTCAAAATGGTTAGTTTCTTTATTAAGCCCTTTAGTGGGTAAGGTATCAAATTCTAAAATCATGAACAATGTAGATTTCCTTATCAAGCTAAACAATATCAATGTTAATTTTGATTTCAAATTAGTTAGCCTTGATGTTTCCTCACTTTTCACTAAAGTTCCAGTTGATGACCCTTTAGAATATCTTTTGATGTCTTGGATGATTTTCATTTACCTGTTTCAAAGTCTATTTTCATTGAACTGATGAAATTGTGCATAAAAGACTGTGTATTTCAATTCAATGGAGATTATTATGCTCAAAAATTTGGAATGGCAATAGGTAACCTTCTTTCACCTGTACTAAGTAATCCTTATATGAATTTTTTTTAAACAAAATTACTAAAGGATATCTTATCTTCTAATGCAATTTGGTTTAGGTATGTAGATGATGTTCTTTGTGTTAGGCCAACAAATGAATAATGACAAATATTTCTCCCCATACTTAGAAATTTTCTGTAGAAAATGAAAATAATGGTATGTTATCATTTTTAGATTGCTTGATTCAATAGCAAGGAAACAACTTTAAGTTTAGTATATACAGAAAACCTACCAACGTATGCTCATATATCCATTATTACTCATCTCAAAATGACAGAGTTAGATTATCATCATTTTAATCTATGTTCCTTCGGGCATTACGTATTTGCAGTCCAGAGTATATTGATGATGAATTTGAGAAGATATATTCTGTTGGATCTAAGTTAAAGTACCCTAGATCTTTCATTGATAAATCCCTTAAGTTGGCAAAGAAATCATTTTATAGAGTTGAGCCCAAACCTCCCATTGACACCGAGAATCTTTTAGTTCTCCCTTTTAATAATAATTTCACTTTACTTCCCATGTTGCTTAAATCCTTTAATGTATATGTTGCCTTTAGCAACAATGATGCTATAAAGAATGTCTCAATCAGGAATTCACCAGAAAATTCTCTTGCATGCAACTGTAAAGTGCCTTGTGGACATTGTCATAAATTTTATGCTAGTCAGACTGGTAAGGATCTTTCTGTTAGACTTAAGGAACATAGATATAGTATAAAAACCGGACAAGAATCAAATGCCTTGTTTAATTACGTTAAAAACTATGATCATTGTATTGACTGGAGTAACGCCATCTCAGTTATTAAACTCTAACTCTATTACCAAGAGAAATATCATTCAGTCTTCTATTATTAAATACATAAAGAATTATAATCTTATTATTAGTGATGGTCTATACAAATTAGATAACTTTATTGTTGATAAAATTTGTAAAGTGATAAGTTTATGAACGCTCGTTGTATGATTTGGACAATCACATGTTTATCAAATGGCGTCCTAGCATCGTCTCTTCGATGTATATCAATTGACTTATATTTCTCTCTTCTGTCTCCCTTAATGATGTGATTATCACACGAAAGTGCACTTGAGAACTTATCGTGTTTCATTTTCCCCGTGGACTCATAGGAATATTCTGATCACGCGCAAAATTGTGATCCTTTCCAACATGGATTTCACACGGCTCTTCTTTTACTTCTCTACAAGCTGTCCAGGACTTTCTCCTTTCGTTACGGCTTTCTCCAATTCACTAATCAAGGACCACCAAATGAAGTTAAGATTTGCATTCCTTAGGAAATGCCTTGATGAACAAATGATGCCAAGATCTGTCCTACCTCAACGATTGTTGCAGCTTTCTGGTCGACTATTTGACCAATTCCAAAATATTATTTTAAAGAAAAACATTGAATTAAAGAAACGTGAAATGGAGGAGGCTTTTCGCATTTCAAAAGAGACGAAACGTGCCTATCAAATGGCAATACCGACACACTGGAAGAACCAGATGGTGGTCTATTGCTACGATAGATTAATGAAAGAATGCAATAGAGTACAGATGTCACTAAAATGTAAGTTGGACCATCTTACTAAAAACAGCGACTGGACCAAGAACACAAACCCTTCTTTTGTGATAAACCTGTGTAATAAATAACTAGATAAGGATTCCTTGTGTACATTAGGCTATGGTTTAAGTTTTGTGTACTCTAACAGGGAAGCCAGCTGTGTTGATGTCACAAAGTCTTTTTGTAATTTAGAGAAATGCAGTAATTCAAGTAATGTTGAAATCAATATCTCTAAGGGGTTACTGTATGCCAGTTTGTCAAAACTAGTGGAACCTAATTGCCCAAAAAGATTTATAAGAGCTATTAACACCTTAAAAAAAAAGCAGTTAGGCTAACACTGTTGTGATTTTAGACAAAAGTAACTATTTATCTAAAATGAATAATCTTCTAAATGATGACAACATATTCTACACTTGGTAAAAATCCCTTCGAAGCAGTTAATTCTCATTTCAATAAAGAAATGAAGTTGTTGTTGAATGGTAATAGTTCTCTTATCAAAAGTTTATCATCTTTGTCCCCTTCATTGCCACATATATGTATGGACTTAGCAAAACACATAAACGAATTTTCCAGCAAGACCTATAGTGAGTTCAGTAGGTTCCATCACATATAAATTGTGAAAATGGTTAGTTTCTTTATTAAGCCCTTTAGTGGGTAAGGTATCAAATTCTAATATTATGAACAATGTATATTAAGTCAACAAGCTAATCAATAGCAATGTTGATTTTGATTTCAAACTAGTTAGCTTTGATGTTTCCTCACATTTCACTAAAATTCCAGTTGATGACATTTTTAGATTATTCATTTGATGTCTTGGATGATATTCATTGACCTGTTTCAAAGTCCGCTTTCACTGAACTGATAAGATTGTGTATGAAAGACTGTGTATTTCAATTCAATGGAGACTATTATGCTCAAAAATTTGGTATGGCAATGGGTAACCCTCTTTCACCTATACTAAGTAATTTCATGTGCAGTTTTTTGAAACAAAATTACTAAAGGATATCTTACCTTCTAATGCAATTTCGTTTAGGTTTGTAGATGACGTTCTTTGTGTTTGGCCAACAAATGAATATTTACAAATATTTCTCCTCTTAATTAACATTTTTGTAACTTCCATCAAATTTACTGCAGAAATGAAAATAATGGTATGTCACCATTTTTAGATTGCATGATCCATAGACAAGGAAACAAGTTTAAGTTTAGCAAATACAGAAAACCCACCAATGTATGCTCATGTATCCATTATTACTCATCTCAACATGACAGAGTTAAATTATCATCATTTCAATCTATGTTCCTTAGGGCATTACGTACTTGCAGCCCAGAGTTTATTCATAATGAGTTTGAGAAGATATATTCTACTGGATCTAACTTATAGTCCCCTAGATCTTTCATTAATAAATCCTTTAAGTTAGCAAAGAAATCATTTTATTGAGTTGAGCCCAAACTTCCCATTGACACCAAGAATCTTTTAGTTCTCCCTTTTGATAATAAATCCACTTCACTTCCCATGTTGATAAATTCTCTAATGTAAATGTTGCCTTTACCAACAATGATACTATAAGCAATATCTTAATCAAGAATTCACCAGAAAATTCTATTGGATGCATCTATGAAGTGCCTTGTGGAAATTGTGATAAATTTTATGTTGGTCAGACTGGTAAGGATCTTTCTGTTAGATTTAAGCAATATGAATATAGTATAAGAACGGGACAAGAATCAAATGCCTTGTTTAAACACGTTAAAAACTATGATCATTATATTGACTGGAGTAATGCCATCTCAGTTATTAACTCTAACTCTATTACCAAGAGAATTATCATTGAATCTTCTATTATTAGATACACAAGGAATTATAATCTTAATATTAGTGATGGTCTGTACAAATTAGATAACTTTATTGTTGATAAGATTTGTAAAATGATAAGTTTATGAACGCTCGTCGTATGTTTTGGACAATCACATGTTTAACAAATGGCGTCCTAGCTTCGTCTCTTCCATGTATATCAACTGACTGTTATATTTCTCTCTTGTGTCTCCCCTGATGATGTGATTATTACACGAAAGTGCACTTGGGAACTTTTCGTGTTTCATTTTCCCCGTGGACTCATTGGAATATCTTGATCACGCGCAAAATTGTGATCCTTTCCATATATATATATTCTTTCTTTTAAAACTATTCGCCATTTCCCGCGTTAGCGAGGTAGCGTTAAGAACAGAGAACTGGGCCTTTGAGGGAATATCCTCACCTGGCCCCCTTCTCAGTTACTTCTTTCGGAAAATTAAAAAAAGAATAATGAGAGGGGAGGATTTCCAGCCCCCCGCTCCCTCCTCTTTTAGTCGCCTTCATACATATATATATATATATATATATATATATATATATATATATATATATATATATATATATATATATATATATATATATATATATATATATATGTATATAAATATATATATATATATATATATATATATATTTTTTTTTTTTTTTTTTGCTTTGCCGCTGTCTCCCGCATTTGCGAGGTAGCGCAAGGAAACAGACGAAAGAAATGGCCCAACCCACCCCCATACACATGTATATACATACGTCCACACACGCAAAATATACACACCTACACAGCTTTCCATGGTTTACCCCAGACGCTTCACATGCCCTTCCCATATATATATATATATATATATATATATATATATATATATATATATATATATATATATATATATATATATATATATATATATATATATATATATATATATATATATATATATATATATATATATATATATATATATATATATATATATATATATATATAAAATAAACCAAATAACCAATAATTGTTACTTAACTGAAAACTCTTGCATACCCATACAGAAAACTGAGAAGAGTACAAAATGTTATGTACTGCATAAAAAAAGTGAAGCTGCTGTTAGTTTATAAACAGGGTGTCTTAGAAAGACCTCCAGAATTTCAGTTATTAATATTCATCAACTCTGTTAACATGCATATATATATATATATATATATATATATATATATATATATATATATATATATATATATATATATATATATATATATATATATATATATATATATATATATATATATATAAATATATATATATATATATATATATATATATATATATATTATCCCTGGGGATAGGGGAGAAAGAATACTTCCCACGTATTCCCTGCGTGTCGTAGAAGGCGACTAAAAGGGGAGGGAGCGGGGGGCTGGAAATCCTCCCCTCTCGTTTTTTTTTAATTTTCCAAAAGAAGGAACAGAGAATTGGGCCAGGTGAGGGTATTCCCTCAAAGGCCCAGTCCTCTGTTCTTAACGCTACCTCGCTAATGCGGGAAATGGCGAATAGTTTGAAAGAAAGAAAATATATATATATATATATATATATATATATATATATATATATATATATATATATATATATATATATATATATATATATATATATATATATATATATGTATATATCATTATTATTATTATCATTATTTTGCTTTGTCGCTGTCTCCCGCGTTTGCGATGAAGCGCAAGGACAGAGACGAAAGAAATGGCCCAGACCACTACCCTACACATGTATATACATACACGTCCACACACGCAAATATACATACCCATAAATCTCAATGTACACATATATATACACACACAGACACATACATATATACCCATGCACACAATTCACACTGTCTGCCTTTACTCATTCCTATCGCCACCTCGCCACACATGGAATAACATCCCCCTCACCCCTCATGTGTGCGAGGTAGCGCTAGGAAAAGACAACAAAGGCCACATTCGTTCACACTCAGTCTCTAGCTGTCATGCAATAATGCCCGAAACCACAAATCCCTCTCCACATCCAGGCCCCACACTACTTTCCATGGTTTACCCCAGACGCTTCACATGCCCTGATTCAATCCACTGACAGCACGTCGACCCTGGCATACTACATCGATTCAATTCACTCTATTCCTTGCCCTCCTTTCACCCTCCTGCATGTTCAGGCCCCGATCACTCAAAATCTTTTTCACTCCATCTTTCCACCTCCAATTAGGTCTCCCAATTCTCCTCGTTCCCTCCACTTCCGACGCATATATCCTCTTGGTCAATCTTTCCTCACTCATTCTCTCCATATGCCCAAACCATTTTATAACACCCTCTTCTGCTCTCTCAACCACGCTCTTTTTATTTCCACACATCTCTCTTACCCTTACATTACTTACTCGATCAAACCACCTCACACTACATATTGTCCTCAAACATCTCATTTCCAGCACATCCACCCTCTTGCGCACAACTCTATCCATGGCCCACGACTCGCAACCATAGAACATTGTTGGAACCACTATTCCTTCAAACATAACCATTTTTGCTTTCGGAGATAATGTTCTCGACTTCCACACATTCTTCAAGGCTCCCAGGATTTTCGCCCCCTCCCACGCCCTATGACTCACTTCCGCTTCCATGGTTCCATCCGCTGCCAGATCCACTCCCAGATATCTTAAACACTTTACTTCCTCCAGTTTTTCTTCATTTAAACTTACCTCCCAATTGACATGGTCCTCAACCACACTGTACCTAATAACCTTGCTCTTATTCAAATTTACTCTTAACTTTCTTCTTTCACACACTTTACCAAAATCAGTCACCAGCTTCTGCCGTTTCTCACATGAATCAGCCACCAGCGCTGTATCATCAGCGAACAAATACTGGCTCACAAGCTCTCTCATCCCGAACAGACTTCATACTTGCCCCTCTTTCCAAAACTCTTGCATTCACCTCCATAACAACCCCATCCATAAACAAATTAAACAACCATGGAGACATCACACACCCCTGCCGCAAACATTCATTCACTGAGAACCAATCACTTTCCTCTCTTCCTACACGTACATATGCCTTACATCCTCGATAAAATCTTTTCACTGCTTCTAACAACTTGCCTCCCACACCATATATTCTTAATACCTTCCACAGAGCATCTCTATCAACTCTATCATATGCCTTCTCCAGATCCATAAATGCTACATACAAATTCCATATACATATATATATATATATATATATATATATATATATATATATATATATATATCCTCTTGGTCAATCTTTCCTCACTCATTCTCTCCATATGCCCAAACCATTTTATAACACCCTCTTCTGCTCTCTCAACCACGCTCTTTTTATTTCCACACATCTCTCTTACCCTTACATTATGTATGTACCCTTACCCTTACATTACTTATCCCTGGGGATAGGGGAGAAAGAATACTTCCCACGTATTCCCTGCGTGTCGTAGAAGGCGACTAAAAGGGGAGGGAGCGGGGGGCTGGAAATCCTCCCCTCTCGTTTTTTTTTGATTTTCCAAAAGAAGGAACAGAGAACGAGGCCAGGTGAGGACATTCCCTCAGAGGCCCAGTCCTCTGTTCTTAACGCTACCTTGCTGACGCGGGAGATGGCGAATGGTATGAAAGAATATATATATATATATATATATATATATATATATATATATATATATATATATATATATATATATATTTCTTTTCTTTCTTTCAAACTATTCGCCATTTCCCGTGTTAGCGAGGAGGCATTAAGAACAGAGGACTGGGACTTTGAAGGAATATCCTCACCTGACCCCCTTCTCGGTTCCTTCTTTTGGAAAGTTAAAAAAAAAAGAGAGGGGAGGATTTCCAGCCCCCCGCTCCCTCCCCTTTTAGTCGCCTTCTACGACACACAGGGAATACGTGGGAAATATTCTTTCTCACCTATCCCCTATATATATATATATATATATATATATATATATATATATATATATATATATATATATATATATGTATATATATATATATATATATATATATATATATATATATATATATATATATATATATATATATATATATATATATATATATATATATATATATATATATATATTATCCCTGGGGATAGGGGATTAAGAATACTTCCCACGTATTCCCTGCGTGTCGTAGAAGGCGACTAAAAGGGGAGAGACCGGGGGGCTGGATATCCTCCCCTCTCGTTTTTTTTTTTTAATTCTCCAAAAGAAGGAACAGAGGGGGCCAGGTGAGGATATTCCTAAAAAGGCCCAGTCCTCTGTTCTTAACGCTACCTCGCTAATGCGGAAAATGGTGAATAGTTTAAAAGAAAAAGAAAGATATATATATATATATATATATATATATATATATATATATATATATATATATATATATATATATATATATATATATATTTTTTTTTTTTTTTTTTTTTTTTCATACTATCCGCCATTTCCCGCGACAGCGAGGTAGCGTTAAGAACAGAGGACTGGGCCTTTGAGGAAATATCCACACCTGGCCCTCTTCTCTGTTCCTTCTTTTGGAAAATTAAAAAAAAAGAAAAAAAAAAAAGAAAAAACGAGAGGGGAGGATTTCCAGCCCCCCGCTCCCTTCCCTTTTAGTCGCCTTCTACGACACGCAGGGAATACGTGGGAAGTATTCTTTCTCCCCTATCCCCAGGGATAATATATATATATATATATATATATATATATATATATATATATATATATATATATATATATATATATATATATATATATATATATATATATATATATATATATATATATATATATATATATATATATATATATATATATGTATATATATATATGGCTGATTCATGTGAGAAACTACAGAAGCTGGTGACAGAGTTTGGTAAAGTGTGCGAAAGAAGAAAGTTAAGAGTAAATGTGAATAAGAGCAAGGTAATTAGGTACAGTAGGGTTCAGGGTCAAGTCAATTGGGAGGTAAGTTTGAATGGAGAAAAATTGGATGAAGTAAACTGTTTTAGATATATGGGAGTGGATCTGGCAGCGGATGGAACCATGGAAGCGGAAGTGGATCATTGGGTGGGGGAGGGGGCGAAAATCCTTGGAGCCTTGAAGAATGTGTGGAAGTCGAGAACATTATCTCGAAAAGCAAAAATGGGTATGTTTGAAGGAATAGTGGTTCCAACAATGTCGTATGGTTGCGAGGCGTGGGCTATGGATAGAGTTGTGGGCAGGAGGATGGATGTGCTGGAAATGAGATGTTTGAGGACAATGTCTGGTGTGAGGTGGTTTGATCGAGTAAGTAACGTAAGGGTAAGAGAGATGTGTGGAAATAAAAAGAGTGTAGTTGAGAGAGCAGAAGAGGGTGTTTTGAAATGGTTTGGGCACATGGAAAGAATGAGTGAGGAAAGATTGACCAAGATGATATATGTGTCGGAGGTGGAGGGAACGAGAAGTGGGAGACCAAATTGGAGGTGGAAAGATGGAGTGAAAAAGATTTTGTGTGATCGGGGCATGAACATGCAGGAGGGTGAAAGGAGGGCAAGGAATAGAGTGAATTGGATCGATGTGGTATACCGGGGTTGACCTGCTGTCAGTGCATTGAATCAGGGCATTTGAAGCGTCTGGGGTAAACCATGGAAAGCTATGTAGGTATGTATATTTGCGTGTGTGGACGTATGTATATACATGTGTATGGGGGTGGGTTGGGCCATTTCTTTCGTCTGTTTCCTTGCACTACATCGCAAACGCGGGAGACAGCGACAAAGAAAAAAAAGAAAAAAATATATATATATACATATATATATATATGTATGTACATATATATGTACATATATATATATATACATATATATATATAAATATATATATATATATATATATATATATATATATATATATATATATATATATATATATATATATATATATATATATATATATATATATTTCATACTATTCGCCATTTCCCGAATTTGCGAGGTAGCGTTCAGAACAGAGGACTGGGACTTTGAGGGAATATCCTCAACTGGCCCCCTCCTCTGTTCCCTCTTTTGGAATATCAAAAAAAAAAAGCGAGAGGGGAGAATTTCCAGCCTCCCCGCTCCCTCCCCTTTTAGTCGCCTTCTACGACACGCAGGGAATACGTGGGAAGTATTCTTTCTCCCCTATCCCCAGGGATAAATATATATATACATATATATATATATATATATATATATATATATATATATATATATATATATATATATATATATATATATATATATATATATATATATATATATATATATATATACATGTATATATATCGAGATATACATAAAATCGAGATATACATAAGTATTCGTATGTAAGTAGGAGAGATGGCCAGAGAGCGTTATTGGATTACGTGTTAATTGATAGACACACGAAAGAGCGACTTTTGGATGTTAATGTGCTGAGAGGTGCAACGGGAGGGATGTCTGATCATTATCTTGTGGAAGCAAAGGTGAAGATTTGTGGGGGTTTACAGAAAAGAAGAGAGAATGTTAGGGTGAAGAGAGTGGTGAGTGTAAGTGAGCTTGGGAAGGAGACTTGTATGAGGAAGTACCAGGAGAGACTGAGTACAGAATGGAAAAAGGTGAGAACAATGGAGGTAAGAGGAGTGGGGGAGGAATGGGATGTATTTAGGGAAGCAGTGATGGCTTCCGCAAAAGATGCTTGCGGCATGAGAAGCGTGGGAGGTGGGTTGATTAGAAAAGGTAGTGAGTGGTGGGATGAAGAAGTAAGATTGTTAGTGAAAGAGAAGAGAGAGGCATTTGAACGATTTTTGCAGGGAAAAAATGCAAAGGAGTGGGAGAGGTATAAAAGAAAGAGGCTGGAGGTCAAGAGAAAGGTGCAAGAGGTGAAAAAAAGGGCAAATTAGAGTTGTGGCGAGAGAGTATCATTAAATTTCAGGGAGAATAAAATATGTTTTGGAAGGAGGTAAATAAAGTGCGTAAGACAAGGGAGCAAATGGGAACTTCGGTGAAGGGGGCAAATGTGGAGGTGATAGCAAGGAGTGGTGATGTGAGAAGGAGATTGAGTGAGTATTTTGACGGTTTGTTGAATGTGTTTGATGTTAGAGTGGCAGATGTGGGGTGTCTTGGTCGAGGTGGTGTGCAAAGTGAGAGGGTTAGGGAAAATGATTTGGTACATAGAGAAGAGGTAGTAAAAGCTTTACGGAAGAAGAAAGCCGGCAAAGCAGCAGGTTTGGATGGCATTGCAGTGGAATTTATTAAAAAAGGGGGTGACTGTATTGTTGACTGGTTGGTAAGGTTATTTAATGTATGTATGATTCATGGTGAGGTGCCTGATTATTGGCGGAATGCGTGCATAGTGCCATTGTACAAAGGCAAAGGGGATAAGAGTGAGTGCTCAAATTAGAGGTATAACTTTGTTGAGTGTTCCTGGTAAATTATATGGGAGGGTATTGATTGAGAGGGTGAAAGCATGTACAGAGCATCAGATTGGGGAAGAGCAGTGTGGTTTCAGAAGTGGTAGAGGATGTGTGCATCAGGTGTTTGCTTTGAAGAATATATGCGAGAAATACTTAGAAAGACAAATGGATTTGTATGTAGCATTTATGGATCTGGAGAAGGCATATGATAGAGTTGATAGAGATGCTCTGTGGAATGCATTAAGAATATATGGTGTGGGAGGCAAGTTGTTAGAAGCAGTGAAAACTTTTTATCGAGGATGTAAGGCATGTGTACGTGTAGGAAGAGAGGAAAGTGATTGGTTCTCAGTGAATGTAGGTTTGCGGCAGGGGTGTGTGATGTCTCCATGGTTGTTTAATTTGTTATCACCTCCCCATTAGCCCCTTTCCCTGAATTTCCCATTTGCTCCCTTGTCTTACGCACTTTATTTACCTCCTTCCAGAACATCTTTTTTATTCTCCCTAAAATCTAATGATACTCTCTCACCCCAACTCTCATTTGCCCTCTTTTTCACCTCTTGCACCTTTCTCTTGACCTCCTGTCTCATTCTTTTATACATCTCCCACTCAAATGCATTTTTTCCCTGTAAATATCGTCCAAATGCCTCTCTCTTCTCTTTCACTAATACTCTTACTCCTTCATCCCACCACTCACTACCCTTTCTAATCAACCTACCTCCCTCTCTTCTCATGCCACAAGCACCTTTTGCGCAATCCATCACCGATTCCCTAAATACATCTCATTCCTCCCCACTCACCTTACTTCCATTGTTCTCACCTTTTTCCATTCTGTACTTAGTCTCTCCTGGTACTTCCTCACACAAGTCTCCTTCCCAAGCTCACTTACTCTCACCACCCTCTTCACCCCAACATTCACTCTTCTCTTCTGAAAACCCATACAAATCTTCACCTTAGCCTCCACAAGATAATGATCAGACATCCCTCCAGTTGCACCTCTCAGCACATCAACATCCAAAAGTCTCTCTTTCGCGCGCCTGTCAATTAACACGTAATCCAATAACGCTCTCTGGCCATCTCTCCTACTTACATACGTATACTTATGTATATCTCACTTTTTAAACCAAGTATTCCCAATCGCCAGTCCTTTTTCAGCACATAAATCTACAAGCTCTTCACCATTTCCATTTACAACACTGAACACCCCATGTATACCAATTATTCTCACAACTGCCACATTACTCACCTTTGCATCCAAATCACCCATCACTATAACCCGGTCTCGTGCATCAAAACCACTAACACACTCATTCAGCTGCTCCCAAAAGACTTGCCTCTCATGATCTTTCTTCTCATTCCCAGGTGCATATGCACCAATAATCACCCATCTCTCTCCATCAACTTTCAGTTTTACCAATATTAATCGAGAATTTACTTTCTTACATTCTATTACATACTCCCACAACTCCTGTTTAAGGAGTAGTGCTACTCCTTCCCTTGCTCTTGTCCTCTCACTAACCTCTGACTTTACTCCCAAGACATTCCCAAACCACTCTTCCCCTTTACCCTTGAGCTTCGTTTCACTCAGAGCCAAAACATCCAGGTTCCTTTCCTCAAACATACTACCTATCTCTCCTTT
>NC_092260.1:1229355-1331252 GCF_036320965.1 Panulirus ornatus
TATATATATATATATATATATATATATATATATATATATATATATATATATATATATATATATATATATATATATATATATTCCCTGGGGATAGGGGAGAAAGAATACTTCCCACGTATTCCCTGCGTGTCGTAGAAGGCGACTAAAAGGGGAGGGAGCGGGGGGCTGGAAATCCTCCCCTCTCTTTTTCTTTTTTTTTTTAATTTTCTAAAAGAAGGAACAGAGGGGGCCAGGTGAGGATAGTCCAAAAAAGGCCCAGTCCTCTGTTCTTAACGCTACCTCGCTAATGCGGGAAATGGCGAATAGTTTAAAAGAAAGAAAAGATATATATATATATATCTATCTATCTATCTATCTATCTATCTATCTATCTATCTATATATATATATATATATATATATATATATATATATTATTTTTTTTTTTATTATGCTTTGTCGCTGTCTCCCGCGTTTGCGAGGTAGCGCAAGGAAACAGACGAAAGAAATGGCCCAACCTCCCCCCATACACATGTATATACATACATCCACACACGCAAATATACATACCTACACAGCTTTCCATGGTTTACCCCAGACGCTTCACATGCCTTGATTTAATCCACTGACAGCACGTCAACCCCGGTATACCACATCGCTCCAATTCACTCTATTCCTTGCCCTCCTTTCACCCTCCTGCATGTTCAGGCCCCGATCACACAAAATCTTTTTCACTCCATCTTTCCACCTCCAATTTGGTCTCCCTCTTCTCCTCGTTCCCTCCACCTCCGACACATATATCCTCTTGGTCAATCTTTCCTCACTCATTCTCTCCATGTGCCCAAACCACTTCAAAACACCCTCTTCTGCTCTCTCAACCACGCTCTTTTTATTTCCACACATCTCTCTTACCCTTACGTTACTCATTCGATCAAACCACCTCACACCACACATTGTCCTCAAACATCTCATTTCCAGCACATCCATCCTCCTGCGCACAACTCAATCCATAGCCCACGCCTCGCAACCATACAACATTGTTGGAACCACTATTCCTTCAAACATACCCATTTTTGCTTTCCGAGATAATGTTCTCGACTTCCACACATTTTTCAAGGCCCCCAGAATTTTCGCCCCCTCCCCCACCCTATGATCCACTTCCGCTTCCATGGTTCCATCCGCTGCCAGATCCACTCCCAGATATCTAAAACACTTCACTTCCTCCAGTTTTTCTCCATTCAAACTCACCTCCCAATTGACTTGACCCTCAACCCTACTGTACCTAATGACCTTGCTCTTATTCACATTTACTCTTAACTTTCTTCTTCCACACACTTTACCAAAAGCAGTCACCAGCTTCTGCAGTTACTCACATGAATCAGCCACCAGCGCTGTATCATCAGCGAACAACAACTGACTCACTTCCCAAGCTCTCTCATCCCCAACTGACTTCATACTTGCCCCTCTTTCCAAAACTCTTGCATTTACCTCCCTAACAACCCCATCCATAAACAAATTAAACAACCATGGAGACATCACACACCCCTGCCGCAAACCTACATTCACTGAGAACCGATCACTTTCCTCTCTTCCTACCCGTACACATGCCTTACATCCTCGATAAAAACTTTTCACTGCTTCTAACAACTTTCCTCCCACACCATATATTCTTAATACCTTCCACAGAGCATCTCTATCAACTCTATCATATGCCTTCTCCAGATCCATAAATGCTACATAGTTTACCCCAGACGCTTCATATGCCCTGGTTCAATCCATTGACAGCACGTCCGCCCTGGTATACCACATCGTTCCAATTCACGCTATTCCTTGCACGCCTTTTACCCTCCTGCATGTTCAGGCCCCGATCACTCAAAATTTTTTTCACTCCATCTTTCCACCTCCATTTTGGTCTCCCACTTCTCCTCCTTGCCTCCACCTCTGACACATATATCATCTTGGTCAATCTTTCTTCACTCATTCTCTCCATGTGACCAAACCATTTCAAAACACCCTCTTCAGCTCTCTCAACCACACTCTTTTTATTACCACACATCTCTCTTACCCTTTATTAATTACTCGAGCAAACCACCTCACACGACATATTGTTCTCAAACATTTCATTTTCAACACATCCATCTTCCTGCGCACAACTCTATCCATAGCCCACGCCTCGCAACCATACAACATTATTGGAACAACTATTCCTTCAAACATACCCATTTTTGCTTTCGGAGATAATGTTCTCGACTTCCGCACATTCTTCAAGGCTCCTAGAATTTTCGTTTGTGCTCTAACATAGAAGCCAGCTGTGTTGATGTCACAAATTCTTTTTGTAATTTAGAAAAATACAGTAATTTAAATAATGATGATATTTATATCTGCAAGGGTTTAGTGTATGCCAGTTTGTCAAAACCAGTGGAAGCTAATTGCCCTAAAAGATTCATAAGAGCTATTCACACCTTAAAAAAAGACAAGGATATACATATTACTAAAGCAGGTAAGTCTAACTCTGTTGTGATTTTAAAGAAAAGTAACTATTTATCTAGAATGAATGATCTTCTAAATGATAACACAACATATTCTAAACTTAGTAAAAATCCCTTAGAAGCAGTTAATTCTCACTTCAATAAAGAAATGAAGTTGTTGTTGAGAGGTAACATTTCTCTTATCAAAAGTCCCCTTCATTGCCATATATGTATGGACTTATCAAAACACATAAACAAAATTTTCCAGCAAGACCTATAGTGAGTTCAGTAAGTTCCATCACATATAAATTGTCAAAATGGTTAGTTTCTTTATTAAGCCCTTTAGTGGGTAAGGTATCAAATTCTAATATCATGAACAATGTAGATTTAGTCAACAAGCTAAGCAATATCAATGTTAATTTTGATTTCAAACTAGTTAGCTTTGATGTTTCCTCCCTTTTCACTAAAGCTCTAGTTGATGACCTTTTAGAATATTTATGTGATGTCTTGGATAATATTCATTTACCTGTTTCAAAGTCTAATTTCATTGACCTGATAAAATTGTGTACAAAAGACTGTGTATTTTAATTTAATGAATATTATTATGCTCAAAAATTTGGTATGGCAATGGGTAACTCTCTTTCACCTGTACTAAGTAATCTTTATATGGAATTTTTTTAAACAAAATTGCTAAAGGATATCTTACCTTCTCATGCAATTTGGTTTAGGTATGTAGATGATGTTCTTTGTGTTTGGCCAACAAATGAAAATTTACAAACATTTCTCCCCTTACTTAACAATTTAGTACCTTCCATCAAATTTACTATAGAAAATGAAAATAATGGTATGTTACCATTTTTAGATTGCATGATCCATAGACAAGGAAACAAGTTTAAGTTTAGCATATATAGAAAACCCACCAATGTATGCTCATATATCGATTATTACTCATCTCAACATGACAGAGTTAAATTATCATTTCAATCTATGTTCCTTAGGGCATTACGTATTTGCAGTCCAGAGTTTATTGATGATGAGTTTGAGAAGATATATTCTATTGGATATAAGTTAAAGTACCCTAGATCTTTCATTGAAAAATCCCTTAAGTTAGCAAAGAAATCATTTTATAGGGTTGAGCCCAAACCTCCTATTGACACCAAGAATCTTTTAGTTCTCCCTTTTAATAATAATTTCACTTTCCTTCCCATGTTGCTTAAATCCTTTAATGTAAATGTTGCCTTTAGCAACAATGATACTATAAAGAATATCTTAATCAGGAATTCACCAGAAAATTCTCTTGGTTGCATCT
Source organism: Panulirus ornatus (assembly GCF_036320965.1). NCBI lineage: Eukaryota > Metazoa > Arthropoda > Malacostraca > Decapoda > Palinuridae > Panulirus > Panulirus ornatus. Next base: position 1,233,111 of record NC_092260.1, read on the forward strand.
ATAAAGTTTCCTTGTGGAGACTGTGATAAATTTTATGCTGGTCAGACTGGTAAGGATCTTTCTGTTAGACTTAAGCAACATAAATATAGTATAAGAACGGGACAAGAATCAAATGCTTTGTTTAATCATGTTAAAAACTATGATCATTGTATTGACTGGAGTAACACCATCTCAGTTATTAACTCCAACTTTATTACCAAGAGAAATATCATTGAATCTTCTATTATTAAATACAAAAAGAATTATAATCTTAATATTAGCGATGGTCTATACAAATTAGATAACTTTATTGTTGATAAGATTTGTAAAATGATAAGAGTATGAAGGCTCGTTGAATGTTTTTAACAATCACATGTTTACCAAATGGCGTCCTAGCTTCGTCTCTTCGATGTATATCAACTGACTGTTATATTTCTCTCTTGTGTCTCCCTTGATGATGTGATTATTACACGAAAGTGCACTTGGGAACTTTTCGTGTTTCATTTTCCCCGTGGACTCATAGAAATATCTTGATCCCGCAAAAAATCATGATCCTTTCCAATATATATATATATATATATATATATATATATATATATATATATATATATATATATATATATATATATATATATATATATATATATATATATATATATATATATATATATGTGACATTCATTTTTTTTTCTTTTCATTTCAAGCTAGAAGTTTCAGTTTTCTAAATTGTTTCTTACATTTTTCATATGTATATATATGTATGTGTGTGTGTGTGTGTATGTGCGAGTGTGTGTGTATGTGTGTGTATGTGTACATATATATATATGTGTATATTATCCCTGGGATAGGGGTGAAAGAATACTTCCCACGCATTCCTCGCGTGTCGTAGGAAGCGACTAGAGGGGACGGGAGCGGGGGGCCAGAAATCCTCCCCTCCTTGTATTTTTTTTAACTTTCTAAAATGGGAAATAGAAGAAGGAGTCACGCGGGGAGTGCTCATACTCCTCGAAGGCTCAGATTGGGGTGCCTAAATGTGTGTGGATGTAACCAAGATGTGAAAAAAGGAGAGATAGGTAGTATGTTTGAGGAAAGGAACCTGGATGTTTTGGCTCTGAGTGAAACGAAGCTCAAGGGTGAAGGGGAAGACTGGTTTGGGAATGTCTTGGGAGTAAAGTCAGGGGTTAGTGAGAGGACAAGAGCAAGGGAAGGAGTAGCAGTACTCCTGAAACAGGAGTTGTGGGAGTACGTGATAGAATGTAAGAAAGTAAATTCCCGATTAATATGTGTAAAACTGAAAGTTGATGGAGAAAGATGGGTGATTATTGGTGCATATGCACCTGGGCATGAGAAGAAAGATCATGAGAGGCAAGTGTTTTGGGAGCAGCTGAATGAGTGTGTTAGTGGTTTTGATGCACGAGACCGGGTTATAGTGATGGGTGATTTGGATGCAAAGGTGAGTAATATGGCAGTTGAGGGAATAATTGGTGTACATGGGGTGTTCAGTGTTGTAAATGGAAATGGTGAAGAGCTTGTAGATTTATGTGCTGAAAAAGGACTGATGATTGGGAATACCTGGTTTAAAAAGCGAGATATACATAAGTATACTTATGTAAGTAGGAGAGATGGCCAGAGATCGTTATTGGATTACGTGTTAATTGATAGGCGCGCGAAAGAGAGACTTTTGGATGTTAATGTGTTGAGAGGTGCAACTGGAGGGATGTCTGATCATTATCTTGTGGAGGCTAAGGTGAAGATTTGTATGGGTTTTCAGAAAAGAAGAGTGAATGTTGGGGTGAAGAGGGTGGTGAGAGTAAGTGAGCTTGGGAAGGAGACTTGTGTGAGGAAGTACCAGGAGAGACTGAGAACAGAATGGAAAAAGGTGAGAACAATGGAAGTAAGGGGAGTGGGGGAGGAATGGGATGAATTTAGGGAATCAGTGATGGATTGCGCAAAAGATGCTTGTGGCATGAGAAGAGTGGGAGGTGGGTTGATTAGAAAGGGTAGTGAGTGGTGGGATGAAGAAGTAAGAGTATTAGTGAAAGAGAAGAGAGAGGCATTTGGACGATTTTTGCAGGGAAAAAATGCAGTTGAGTGGGAGACGTATAAAAGAAAGAGACAGGAGGTCAAGAGAAAGGTGCAAGAGGTGAAAAAAAGGGCAAATGAGAGTTGGGGTGAGAGAGTATCATTAAATTTTAGGGAGAATAAAAAGATGTTCTGGAAGGAGGTAAATAAAGTGCGTAAGACAAGGGGGCAAATGGGAACTTCAGTGAAGGGCGCAAATGGGGAGGTGATAACAAGTAGTGGTGATGTGAGAAGGAGACGGAGTGAGTATTTTGAAGGTTTGTTGAATGTGTTTGATGATAGAGTGGCAGATATAGGGTGTTTTGGTCGAGGTGGTGTGCAAAGTGAGAGGGTTAGGGAAAATGATTTGGTAAACAGAGAAGAGGTAGTAAAAGCTTTGCGGAAGATGAAAGCCGGCAAGGCAACAGGTTTGGATGGTATTGCAGTGGAATTTATTAAAAAAGGGGGTGACTGTATTGTTGACTGGTTGGTAAGGTTATTTAATGTATGTATGACTCACGGTGAGGTGCCTGAGGATTGGCGGAATGCGTGCATAGTGCCATTATACAAAGGCAAAGGGGATAAGAGTGAGTGCTCAAATTACAGAGGTATAAGTTTGTTGAGTATTCCTGGCAAATTATATGGGAGGGTATTGATTGAGAGGGTGAAGGCATGTACAGAGCATCAGATTGGGGAAGAGCAGTGTGGTTTCAGAAGTGGTAGAGGATGTGTGGATCAGGTGTTTGCTTTGAAGAATGTATGTGAGAAATACTTAGAAAAGCAAATGGATTTGTATGTAGCATTTATGGATCTGTAGAAGGCATATGATAGAGTTGATAGAGATGCTCTGTGAAAGGTATTAAGAATATATGGTGTGGGAGGCAAGTTGTTAGAAGCAGTGAAAAGTTTTTATCGAGGATGTAAGGCATGTGTACGTGTAGGAAGAGAGGAAAGTGATTGGTTCTCAGTGAATGTAGGTTTGCGGCAGGGGTGTGTGATGTCTCCATGGTTGTTTAATTTGTTTATGGATGGGGTTGTTGGGGAGGTAAATGCAAGAGTTTTGGAAAGAGGGGCAAGTATGAAGTCTGTTGGGGATGAGAGAGCTTGGGAAGTGAGTCAGTTGTTGTTCGCTGATGATACAGCGCTGGTGGCTGATTCATGTGAGAAACTGCAGAAGCTGGTGACTGAGTTTGGTAAAGTTTGTGAAAGAAGAAAGTTAAGAGTAAATGTGAATTAGAGCAAGGTTATTAGGTACAGTAGGGTAGATGGTCAAGTCAATTGGGAGGTGAGTTTGAATGGAGAAAAACTGGAGGAAGTGAAGTGTTTTAGATATCTGGGAGTGGATCTGGCAGCGGATGGAACCATGGAAGCGGAAGTGGATCATAGGGTGGGGGAGGGGGCGAAAATTCTGGGAGCCTTGAAGAATGTGTGGAAGTCGAGAACATTATCTCGGAAAGCAAAAATGGGTATGTTTGAAGGAATAGTGGTTCCAACAATGTTGTATGGTTGCGAGGTGTGGGCTATGGATAGAGTTGTGCGCAGGAGGATGGATGTGCTGGAAATGAGATGTTTGAGGACAATGTGTGGTGTGAGGTGGTTTGATCGAGTAAGTAACGTAAGGGTAAGAGAGATGTGTGGAAATAAAAAGAGCGTGGTTGAGAGAGCAGAAGAGGGTGTTTTGAAATGGTTTGGGCACATGGAGAGAATGAGTGAGAAAAGATTGACCAAGAGGATATATGTGTCGGAGGTGGAGGGAACGAGAAGAAGAGGGAGACCAAATTGGAGGTGGAAAGATGGAGTGAAAAAGATTTTGTGTGATCGGGGCCTGAACATGCAGGAGGGTGAAAGGAGGGCAAGGAATAGAGTGAATTGGAGCGATGTGGTATACCGGGGTTGACGTGCTGTCAGTGGATTGAATCGGGGCATGTGAAGCGTCTGGGGTAAACAATGGAAAGCTGTGTAGGTATGTATATTTGCGTGTGTGGACGTATGTATATACATGTGTATGGGGGTGGGTTGGGCCATTTCTTTCGTCTGTTTCCTTGCGCTACCTCGCAAACGCGGGAGACAGCGACAAAGCAAAAAAAAAAAAAAAATATGTATTATCCCTGGGGATAGGGGAGAAAGAATACTTCCCATGCATTCCTCACGTGTCGTAGAAGGCGACTAAAGGGGACGGGAGCGGGGCTAGAGACCCTCCCCTTGTTGTATTTTATATTTCTAAAACGAGAAAGAGAAGAAGGAGTCACGCGGGGAGTGCCCTTCCTCCTCGAAGGCTCAGACTGGGGCGTCTATATGTGTGTGGATGTAACAAAGATGATAAAAAAGGAGAGACAGGCAGTATGTTTCAGGAAAGGAGCCTGGAATCTCAATGGTAAAGGGGAAGAGTGTTTTGGGAATGTCTTGTGAGTAAAGTCAAGGGTTAGTGAGAGGACAAGTGCAAAGGAAGGAGAAGCATTACTCCTGAACAGGAGTGGTGGGAGTATGTGGTAGACTGTAAGAAAGTACACTCTAGATTAATATGGGTAAAACTGAAAGTTGGAGAGAGATGGGTGATCATTGGTGCATATGCATCTGGGCATGAGAAGAAAGATCATGAGAGGCAAGTGTTTTGGGAGCCGCTGAATGAGTATGTTAGTGGTTTTAATGCACGAGACCGGGTTATAGTGGTGGTTGATTTGAATGCAAAGGTGAGTAATGTGGCAGTTCTGGGAATAATTGGTATACATGGGGTGTTCAGTGTTGTAAATGGAAATGGTGAAGAGCTTGTAGATTTATGTGCTGCAAAAGAACTGGTGATTGGAAATACCTGGTTTAAAAAGTGAGATATATATAAGTATACGTATATAAGTAAGAGAGATGGCCAGAGAGCGTTATTGGATTGCGTGTTAGTTGATAGGCGCGCGAAAGAGAGACTTTTGGATGTTAATGTGCTGAAAGATGCAACTGAAGGGATGTCTGATCATTATCTTGTGGATGCGAAGGTGAAGATTTGTAGAGGTTTCCAGAAAAGAAGTGAGAATGTTTGCGAGAAGAGAGTGGTGAGAGTAAGTGAGCATGGAATGGAGACTTGTGTGAGGAATTACTAGGAGAGACTAAGTACAGAATGGAAAAGGGTGAAAACAAAGGGGGTAAGAGAAGTGGGGGAGGAATGGGATGTATTTAGGGAAGCAGTGATTGGTTGCGCAAAAGATGCTTGTAGCGTGAGAAGAGTGGGAGGTGACCAGATTAGAAAGGGTAGTGAGTGGTGGGATGAAGAAGTAAGATTATTAGTGAAAGAGAAAAGAGAGGCATTTGGACGATTTTTGTAGAGAAATAATGCAAATGAGTGGGAGATGTATAAAAGAAAGAGGGAGGAGGTCAAGAGAAAGGTGCAGGAGGTGAAAAAGACGGCAAATGAGAGTTAGGGTGAGAGAGTATCATTAGATTTTAGGGAGAATAAAAAGATGTTTTGGAAGGAGGTAAATAACGTGCGTAAGACAAGGGAACAAATGGGAACTTCAGTGAAGGGGGCTAATGGGGAGGTGATAACAAGTAGTGGTGATGTGAGAAGTAGATTGAGTGAGTATTTTGCAGGTTTGTTGAATGTGTTTGATGATAGAGTGGCAGATATAGGGTGTTTTGGTCGAGGTGGTGTGCAAAGTGAGAGGGTTAGAGAAAATGATTTGGTAAATAGAGAAGATGTAGTAAAAGGTTTGCGGAAGATGAAAGCCGGCAAGGTTAGCGAGGTAGCGCAAGGAAACAGACGAAAGAATGGTCCAACCCACCCACATATACATGTATATACATACACATCCACACGCGCAAATATACACACCTATACATCTCAACGTATACATATATATACACACAGACATATACATATATACACATGTACATAATTCATACTGTCTGCCTTTATTCATTCCCATCGCCACCTCGCAAAACATGAAATAACTACCCCCTAACCCCTCATGTGTGCGAAGTAGCGCTAGGAAAAGACAACAAAGGCCACATTCGTTCACACTCAGTCTCTACCTCTCATGTAATAATGCACCGAAACCACAGCTCCCTTTCCACATCCAGGCCCCACACAACTTTCCATGGTTTACCCCAGACGCCTCACATGCCCTGGTTCAATCCATTGACAGCACGTCGACCCCGGTATACCACATCGTTCCAATTCACTCTATTCCTTGCCCGCTTTTCACCCTCCTACATGTTCAGGCCCCGATCACTGAAAATCTTTTTCACTCCATCTTTCCACCTCCAATTTGGTCTCCCAATTCTCCTTGTTCCCTCCACCTCTGACACATATATCCTTTTGTCAATCGTTCCTCACTCATTCCCTCCATGTGACCAAACCACTTCAAAACAATCTCTTCTGCTCTCTCAACCACACTCATCCTACCTCCACACATCTCCCTTCCCCTATTATTACTTACACGATCAGACCACCTCACACCACATATTGTTCTCAAACATCTCATTTCCAGCACATCCACCCTCCTGCGCACAACTCCATCCATAGCCCACGCCTCGCAACCATACAACATTGTTGGAACCACTATTCCTTCAAACATACCCATTTTTGCTTTCCGAGATAATGTTTTCGACTTCCACACACTCTCAACGCTCCCAGAATTTTCGCCCCTTCCCCCACACTATGATTCACTTCCGCTTCCATGGTTCCATCCGCTGACAAAATCCACTCCCAGATATCTAAAACACTTCACTTCCTCCAGTTTTTCTCCATTCAAACTTACCTCCCATTTGACTTGACCCTCAACCCTACTGTACCTAATAACCTTGCTCTTATTCACATTCACTCTCAACTTTCTTCTTTCACACACTTTACCAAAATCAGTCACCAGCTTCTGCAGTTTCTCAAATGAATCAGCCACCAGCGCTGTATCATCAGCGAACAACAACTGACTCACCTCCCAAGCTCTCTCATCCAAAACAGACTGCATACTTGCCTCTCTTTCCAAGACTCTTGCATTCACCTCCCTAACAACCCCATCCATAAACAAATTAAACAACCATAGAGACATCACACACCCATGTCGCAAACCTATATTTACTGAGAACCAATCACTTTCCTCTCTTCCTACACGTACACATGTCTTACATCTTCCATAAAAACTTTTCACTGCTTCTAACAACTTGCCTCCCACACCAAATATTCTTAATACCTTCCACAGAGCATCTCTATCAACTCTATCATACACCTTCTCCAGATCAATAAATGCTACACACAAATGCATTTGCTTTTCTAAGTATTTCTCACACATTCTTCAAAGCAAACACCTGATCCACACATCCTCTACCACTTCTGAAACCACACTGCTACTCCCGAATCTCATGCTCTGTACATGCCTTCACCCTCTCAATCAATACCCTCCCATATAACTTCCCAGGAATACTCAACAGAATTATAACTCTTTAATTTGAACGCTCACTCTTATCCCCTTTGCCTTTGTACAATGGCACTATGCAAGCATTCCGCCAATCCTCAGGCACCTCACCATGAATCATACATACATTAAATAACCTTACCAACCAGTCAACAATACAGTCACCCCCATTTTTAATAAATTCCACTGCAATACCATCCAAACCTGCTGCCTTGCCGGCTTTCATCTTCCGTAAACCTTTTCCTACCTCTTCTCTGTTAACCAAATCATTTTCCCTAACTCTCTCACTTTGCATACCACCTCGACCAAAACACACAATATCTGCCACTCTATCATCAAACACATTTAACGAACCTTCAAAATATTCACTCCATCTCCTTCTCACATCACCACTACTTGTCATCACCTCCCCATTAGCCCCCTTCCCTGAAGTTCCCATTTGCTCCCTTGTCTTACGCACTTTATTTACCTCCTTCCAAAAAATTTTTTTTATTCTCCCTAAAATTTAATGATACTCTCTCACCCTAACTCTCATTTGCCCTCTTTTTCACCTCTTGCACCTTTCTTTTGACCTGCCTCTTTCTTTTACACATCTCCCACTCATTTGCATTTTTTCCTTTCAAAAATCTTCCAAATGCCTCTCTCTTCTCTTTCACTAATAATCTTACTTCTTCACACCACCACTCACTACCTTTTCTAATCAACCCACCTCCCACGCTTCTCATGCCACAAGCATCTTTTGCGAAAGCCATCAGTGATTCCCTAAATACATCCCATTCCTCCCCCACTCCCCTTCCCCCTTTGTTCTCACCTTTTTCCATTCTGTACTCAGTCTCTCCTGGTACTTCCTCACACAAGTCTCCTTCCCAAGCTCACTTACTCTCACCACTCTCTTCACCCCAACATCCTCTCTTCTTGTCTGAAAACCCATACAAATCTTCACCTTCGCCTCCACAAGATAATGATCAGAATCCCTCGAGTTACACCTCTCAGCACATTAACATTCAAAAGTGTCACTTTCGCGCGCCTATCAATTTACACGTAATCCAATAACGCTCTCTGGCCATCTCTCCTACTTACATATGTATACTTATGTATATCTCGCTTTTTAAACCAGGTATTCCCAATCACCAGTCCTTTTGCAGCACATAAATTTACAAGCTCTTCACCATTTCCATTTACAACACTGAACACAACATGTATACCAATTATTCTCACAACTGCCACATTACTCACCTTTGCATTCAAATCACCCATCACTATAATCCGGTCTTGTGCATCAAAACCACTAACACACTTATTCAACTGCTCCCAAAACACTTGCCTCTCATGATCTTTCTTCTCATGCCCAGGTGCATATGCGCCAATAATCACCCATAATCTCCATGAACTTTCAGTTTTACCCGTATCAATCTAGAATTTACTTTCTTACACTCTATCACATACTCCCACAACTCCTGTTTCAGGAGTAATGCTACTCTTTCCCTTGCTCTTGTCCTCTCACTAACCACTGACTTTACTCCCAAGACATTCCCAAACCACTCTTCCCCTTTACACTTGAGCTTCGTTTCACTGAGAGCCAAAACATCCAGGTTCCTTTCCTCAAACATTCTTCCTATCTCTCCTTTTTTCTCATCTTGGTTACATCCACACACATTTAGACACCCCAATCTGAGCCTTCGAGGAGGATAAGCACTCCCCGCGTGACTCCTTCTTCTGTTTCCCCTTTTAGAAAGTTAAAATACAAGGAGGGGAGGGTTTCTGGCCCCCCGCTCCCGTCCCCTTTAGTCGCCTTTTACGACACGTGAGGAATGCTTGGGAAGTATTCTTTCTCCCCTATCCCCAGGGATATATATATGTATATATATATATATATATATATATATATATATATATATATATATATATATATATATATATATATATATATATATATATATATATATATACATATATATTATTTTATTATCATTCTTATTTTGCTTTGTCGCTGTCTCCCGCGTTTGCGAAGTAGCGCAAGGAAACAGACGAAAGAAATGGCCCAACCGATCCCCATACACATGTACATACATACACGTCCACACACGCAAATATACATACCTATACATCTTAATGTACACATATATATACACACACAGACACACATATATACCCATGCACACAATTCCAACTGTCTGCCTTTATTCACTCTCAGCGCCACCTCGCCACACATGGAATACCATCCCCCTCCTCCTCATATGTGCGAGGTAGCGCTGGGAAAAAACAACAAAGGCCCCATTCGTTCACACTCAGTCTCTAGCTGTCATGCAATAATGCCCGAAACAACAGCTACCTTTCCATATCCAGGCCCCACACAACTTTCCATGGTTTACCCCAGACGCTTCACATGCCCTGATTCAATCCACTGACAGCACGTCAACCCCAGTATACCACATCGATCCAATTCACTCTATTTCTTGCCCGCCTTTCACCCTCCTGCATGTTCAGGCCCCGATCACACAAAATCTTTTTCACTACATCTTTCCACCTCCAATTAGGTCTCCCACTTCTCCTCGTTCCCTCCACCTCCGACACATATATCCTCTTGGTCAATCTTTCCTCGCTCATTCTCTCCATGTGACCAAACCATTTCAAAACACCCTCTTCTGCTCTCTCAACCATGCTCTTTTTATTTCCACACCTCTCTCACCCTTGCATTACTTACTCGATCAAACCACCTCACACCACATTTTGTCCTCAAACATCTCATTTCCAGCACATCCACCCTCCTGCGCACAACTCTATCCATAGCCCACGCCTCACAACCATACAACATTGTTGGAACCCCTATTCCTTCAAACATAAGCATTTTTGCTTTCGGAGATAATGTTCTCGACTTCCAAACACTCTTCAAGGCTCCCCAGGATTTTCGCCCCCTCCCCCACCCTATGATTCACTTCAGCTTCCATGGTTCCATCCGCTGCCAGATCCACTCCCAGATATCTAAAACACTTTTCTTCCTCCACTTTTTCTCCATTTAAACGTACTTCCCAATTGACTTGACCCTCAACCCTACTGCACCTAATAACCTTGCTCTTATTCACATTTACTCTTAACTTTCTTCTTTCTCACACTTTACCAAACTCAGTCACCAGCTTCTGCAGTTTCTCACATGAATCAGCCACCAGCGCTGTATCATCAGCGAACAACAACGGACTAAATTCCCAAGCTCTCTCATCCCCAACAGACTTCATACTTGCCCCTCTTTCCAAAACTCTTGCATTCACCTCCCTAACAACCCCATCCATAAACAAATTAAACAACCATGGAGACATCACACACCCCTGCCGCAAACCTACATTCACTGAGAACCAATCACTTTCCTCTCTTCCAACACGTACACATGCCTTACATCCTCGATAAAAACTTTTCACTGCTTCTAACAACTTGCCTCCCACACCATATATTCTTAATACCTTCCACAGAGCATCTCTATCAACTCTGCCATATGCCTTCTCCTCATCCGTAAATGCTACATACAAATCCATTTGCTTTTCTAAGTATTTCTCACATACATTCTTCAAAGCAAACACCTGATCCACACATCCTCTACCACTTCTGAAACCTCATTGCTGTTCCCCAATCTGATGCTCTGTACATGCCTTCATATATATATGTATATATATATATATGTATATATGTATATATATATATATATATATATATATATATATATATATATATATATATATATATATATTTTTTTTTTTTTTTTTTTTTTTGCTTTGTCGCTGTCTCCCGCGTTTGCGAGGTAGCGCAAGGAAACAGACGAAAGAAATGGCCCAACCCACCCCCATACACATGCATATACATACGTCCACACACGCAAATTTACATACCTACACAGCTTTCCATGGTTTACCCCAGACGCTTCACATACCTTGATTCAATCCACTGACAGCACATCAACCCCGGTATACCATATCGATCCAATTCACTCTATTCCTTGCCCTCCTTTCACCCTCCTGCATGTTCAGGCCCCGATCACACAAAATCTTTTTCACTCCATCTTTCCACCTACAATTTGGTCTCCCTCTTCTCCTCGTTCCCTCCACCTCCGACACATATATCCTCTTGGTCAATCTTTCCTCACTCATTCTCTCCATGTGCCCAAACCATTTCAAAACACCCTCTTCTGCTCTCTCAACCACGCTCTTTTTATTTCCACACATCTCTCTTACCCTTACGTTACTTACTCGATCAAACCACCTCACACCACACATTGTCCTCAAACATCTCATTTCAAGCACATCCATCCTCCTGCGCACAACTCTATCCATAGCCCACGCCTCGCAACCATAGAACATTGTTGGAACCACTATTCCTTCAAACATACCCATTATTGCTTTCCGAGATAATGTTCTCGACTTCCACACATTCTTCAAGGCTCCCAGAATTTTCGCCCCCTCCCCCACCCTATGATCCACTTCCGCTTCCATGGTTCCATCCGCTGCCAGATCCACTCCCAGATATCTAAAACACTTCACTTCCTCCAGTTTTTCTCCATTCAAACTCACCTCCCAATTGACTTGACCCTCAACCCTACTGTACCTAATAAGCTTGCTCTTTTTCACATTTACTCTTAACTTTCTTCTTTCACACACTTTACCAAACTCAGTCACCAGCTTCTGCAGTTTCTCACATGAATCAGCCACCAGCGCTGTATCATCAGCGAACAAGAACTGACTCACTTCCCAAGCTCTATCATCCCCAACAGACTTCATACTTGCCCCTCTTTCCAAAACTCTTGCATTCACCTCCCTAACCACCCCATCCATAAACAAATTAAACAACCATGGAGACATTACACACTCCTGCCGCAAACCTACATTCACTGAGAACCAATCACTTTCCTCTCTTCCTACACGTACACATGCCTTACATCCTCGATAAAAATTTTTCACTGCTTCTAACAACTTGCCTCCCACACCATATATTCTTAATACCTTCCACAGAGCATCTCTATCAACTCTATCATATGCCTTCTCCAGATCCATAAATGCCACATACAAATCCATTTGCTTTTCTAAGTATTTCTCACATACATTCTTCAAAGCAAACACCTGATCCACACATCCTCTACCACTTCTGAAACCACACTGCTCTTCCCCAATCTGATGCTCTGTACATGCCTTCACCCTCTCAATCAATATCCTCCCATATAATTTACCAGGAATACTCAACTAACTTATATCTCTGTAATTTGAGCACTCACTCTTATCCCCTTTGCCTTTGTACAATGGCACTATGCACGCATTCCGCCAATCCTCAGGCACCTCACCATGAGTCATACATACATTAAATAACCTTACATATATATATATGTATATATATATATATATATATATATATATATATATATATATATATATATATATATATATATATATATATATATATATATATATATATATATATATATATATATATTTATATATAAATATTTATATACATGTATATATATATATATATATATATATATATATATATATATATATATATATATATATATATATATATATATATATATATATATATATATATATATATATATATATATATATACATATATATATATATATATATATATATATATATATATATATATATATATACATATATATATATATATATATATATATATATATATATATATATATATATATATATATATATATATATATATATATATATATATATATATATATATATATATATATATATATATATATATATATATATATATATATATATATATATATATATATATATATATATATATATATATATATATATATATATATATATATATATATATATATATATATATATATATATATATATATATATATATATATATATATATATATATATATATATATATATATATATATATATATATATATATATATATATATATATATATATATATATATATATATATATATATATATATATATATATATATATATATATATATATATTATCCCTGGGGATAGGGGATTGAGAATACTTCCCACGTATTCCCTGCATGTCGTAGAAGGCGACTAAAAGGGGAGGGAGCGGGGGGCTGGAAGTCCTCCCCTCTCGTTTTTTTTTTTTTAATTTTCCAAAAGAAGGAACAGAGGGGGCCAGGTGAGGATATTCTGAAAAAGGCCCAGTCCTCTGTTCTTAGCGCTACCTCGCTAATGCGGGAAATGGCGAATAGTTTGAAAAAAAAAAAGTTTGAATATATATATATATATATATATATATATATATATATATATATATATATATATATATATATATATATATATTCCCTGTTCAAATTTTCAGTCAACTCTTCTAAATACCTGACATATAAGCTATGTTACCAGATATATAGATAAATAAAAGTGCATGAAGAAGAGGCATAATAGCAATTGATGACTAAGGCAGTGAATGGATAGAATGGAGTTCCGTAATATTTGGTGTAATTAGTATACAACCCATCTCAGTGTCTGATAATGCATAAAATTGTGTGTGCATGCATTACACCAGGTCTTAATGATCCATTAACTGTAATTCTGAGCAAGACAAACCTAATTAGGTATCATTAGTGGCCATAAATCTTTTCCTATGAAACAAAGAAATTTGTTCATGTACAGTCAACAATTTTTACTTATCATTCATAACTCACAATATGACATATCTTTCTAATTATTAAAACAAACCAAATAATAAAATCTAACAATTACACACACACACATATATGTAAATATATATGTATATATCTTTTCTTTCATACTATTCGCCATTTCCCGCGTTAGCGAGGTAGCGTCAAGAACAGATGACTGGACCTTTGAGGGAATATTCTCACCTGGCCCCCTTCTCTGTTCCTTCTTTTGGGAAATTAAAAAAACTAAGAGGGGAGGATTTCCAGCCCCCCGCTCCCTTCCCTTTTAGTCACCTTCTACGACACGCAGGGAATACGTGGGAAGTGTTCTTTCTTCCCTATCCCCAGGGATATATATTCTTTCTTTCTTTTCTTTTAAACTATTCGCCATTTCCCGCGTTAGCGAGGTAGCGTTAAGAACAGAGGACTGGGCCTTTTTTGGAATATCCTCACCTGGCCCCCTCTGTTCCTTCTTTTGGAAAAAAAAAAAAAAAATATATATATATATATATATATATATATATATATATATATATATATATATATATATATATATATATATCTTTCATACTATTTGCCATTCCCGCGTTAGCGAGGTAGCACCAAGAACGGAGGACCGGACCTTTGAGGGAACCCCCCCCCCCTCCGGTTCCTTCTTTTGGAAAATTGAAAAAATAATGAAGGGGAAGGATTTCCAGCCACCCGCTCCCTCCCCTTTTAATCGCCTTGTACGATACGTAGGGAATACGTGGGGATTAGAGAGAAAGAATACTTCCCACGCATTCCCCGCGTGTCGTAGAAGGCGACTAAAGGGGATGGGTACGGGGGGCTAGATACCCTCCCCTCCTTGTATTTTAACTTTCTAAAAGGGGAAACGGAATATGGAGTCATGCAAGGAGTGCTCATCCTCCTCGAAGCACAGACTGGGGTGTACAAATGTGTGTGTGGATGTAACCAAGATCAGGCAAAAGGAGTGATAGGTAGTACATTTGTGGAAAGGAACCAGGATGTTTTTGTGTTGAGTGAAACGAAGCTCGGGAGTAAAGGTGAAGAGTGGTTTAGGAATGTCTTGGGAGTAAAATCATGGGTTGGTGAGAGGGGGAAGAGAAAAAGAAGGAGTGCCACTACTGAAACAGGAGTTGTGGGAATATGTGATAGAGTGCAAGAAATCAACTCTAGATTGATATGGGTAAAACTGAAAGTGGATGAAGACAGATGGGTGATTAATGGTCATGAAAAGAAAGATCATGAGAGGCAAGATTTTGGGAGCAGCTGAATGAGTGTGTTAGCAGCTCTGATGCACGAGATTGGGTCATACTGATGGGTAATTTGAATGCAAAGGTGAGTAATGTGGCAGTGTAGGGTATAATTAGTATAAATGGGGTGTTCATGGTTGTAAATGGAAATGGTGAAAAGCTTGTAGATTTGTGTGCTGAGAAAGGACTGGTGATTGGGAATACCAGGTTTAAAAAGAGAGCTATTCATAAGTATACGTATGTAAGTACGAGAGATGGCCAGAAGGCATTATTGGATTACGTGTTAATTAATAGGCGCATCAAAGAGAGGCTTTTGGATGTTATAATGTGCTGAGAGAGGCAACTGGAGAGATGTCTGATCATTATCTAGTGGAGGCGAAAGCGAAGATTTATAGAGGTTTTCAGAAAAGAGAAGAGAATGCTGGGGTGAAGAGAGTGGCGAGAATAAGTGAGCTTGGAAAGGAGACTTGTGTGAGGAAGTACCAGGAGAGATTGAGTGCAGAATGGAAAAAGGTGAAACCAAATGACGTAAGGGGAGGAGGGAGGAATGGGATGTATTAAGCGAAGCAGTGATGGCTTGTGCAAAAGATGCTTGTGGCATGAGAAAAGGTGGGAGGTGGGCAGATAAGAGAGGGTAGTGAGCGGTGGGATGGAGAAGTAAGATTGTTGATGAAAGAGAAGAGAGAGGCGTTTGCACGATTTTTGCAAGGAAGTAGTGCGAATGACTGGGAGATGTATAAGAGAAAGAGGCAGGAGAGAGTATCATTAAATTTTGGAGACAATGAAAAGATGTTTTGGAAAGAGATAAATCAAGTGCGTATAAGTATAACAAGAGAGAAAATGGGAACATTGCTGAAGGAGGCTAATAGAGAGGTAATAAAAAGTAGTGGTGAAGTGAGAAGAATATGGAGTAAGTATTTTGAAGACTTGTTGAAGGTGTTTGATGATAGAGTGGCAGATGCAAAGTGTTTTGCACGAGTTGGTGTGCAAAGTGAGAGGGTCAGGAAGATTGGTTTGGTAAACAGAGAAGACGTAGTGAAAGCTTTGCGGAAGAGGAAAGTC
This sequence comes from Panulirus ornatus, assembly GCF_036320965.1. NCBI lineage: Eukaryota > Metazoa > Arthropoda > Malacostraca > Decapoda > Palinuridae > Panulirus > Panulirus ornatus. The sequence goes on from NC_092260.1 coordinate 1,249,541, forward strand.
GGCAAGGAGTCAAATTTGAACGGTATTGCAGTGGAATTTATTAAAAAAGGGGGTGGTTGTGTTGTTGTCTGGTTGGTAAGAATATTCAGTATATCTATGGTTCATGGTAAGGTGCCTGAGGACTGGCGGAATGCATGCATAGTGCCATTGTATAAAGGCATAGGGGATAAGGGTGAGTGTTCAAATTACAGAGGTATAAGTTTGTTGAGTATTCCTGGGAAAATATATGGGAGGGTATTGATTGGGAGAGTAAATCCATGTACAGAGCATCAGACTGAGGAAGAGAGGTCTGGTTTCAGAAGTAGTAGAGGATTTGTGGATTAGGTGTTTGCTTTGAAGGTTGTATGTGAGAAATACTTAGAAAAACAGATGGATTTGTGTGCAGCATTCATGGATCTGGAGAAAGCATATGATAGAGTATCAAGAGTATATGGTGTGGGAGGTAGGTTGCTATAATCAGTGAAATGTATTTATTAAGGATGTAAGGCATGTGTACGAGTAGAGAGGAAAGTGATTGGTTCTCGGTGAATGTTGGTTTGCTGCAGGGGTGTGTGATGTCTCTGTGGCTGTTTAATTTGTTTATGGATGGGGTTGTTGCAGAGGTGAATACAAGAGCTGTAGAGAGACAGGCAAGTATGCAGTCTTTTGTGGATGAGAGGGCTTTGGAAGTGTGTCAGTTGTTGTTCGCTGCTGATACAGCCCTGGTGGCTGATTCGGGTGAGAAACTGCAAAAATTTGGAAGTGAGTTTGGTAAAGTGTGTGAAAGAAGAAAGTTGAGAGTAAATGTGAATAAGAGCAAGGTTGTTAGGTTCAGTAGGGTTAAAGGACAATTTAATCGGCAGGTAAGTTTGAATGGAGAAAAACTGGAGGAAGTGAGGTGTTTTAGATATCTGGGAGTGGATTTGGCAGCGGATGGAACTATGGAAGTGGAAGTGAGTCACAGGTTGGGGGAGGGGCGTTTGTTCTGGAGCATTGAAGAATGTGTGGAAGGGGTGAACGTTATATCAGAGAGCAAAAATGGGCATGTTTGAAGAAATAGTGGTTCCAACAATGTTTTATGGTTGCGAGTGGTGGGCTATAAATAGGGTTGTGTGGAGGAGGGTGGATGTGTTGGAAATGAGATGTTTGAGGACAATATGTGGTGTGAGGTGGTTTGATCGAGTAGATAATGAAAGGGTAAGAGAGATGTGTGGTAATAAAAAGAGTGTGGTTGAGAGAGCAGAAGAGAGGTGTATTGAAATGGTTTCATCACATGCAGAAAATGAGTGAGGAAAGATTGACAAAGAGAATATATGTGTGAGAGGAGGAGGGAACGAGGAGAAGTGGGAGACGAAATTGGAGGCGGAAGGATGGAGTGAAAAAGATTTCGAGCGATCAGGGCCTGAACCTATAGGAGGATGAATGGCGTGCAAGGAATACAGTGAATTGGAACAATTGGTATACGGGGGTGGACGAGCTATCAGTGGATTGAACAAGGGCTTGTGAAGCGTTTAGGGTAAACCATGGAAAGTTTTGTGGATCCTGGATGTGGAAAGGGAGCTGTGATTTCGGTGCATTAAACATGACAGCTAGAGACTGAGTGTGAACGAATGTGGCCTTTGTCTTTTCCTAGAGCTACCTTGCTCGCACAGGGGAAGGGGGGATGCCATTTTCATGTGTGGCGGGGTGGAGATGAGAATGAATGAAGGTAGCAAGTATGAATATGTACATGTGTATATATGTATATGTCTGTGTATGTATATGTATGTATACGTTGAAATGTATAGGTATGTATATATGCGGGTGAGGGCGATTATGTATATTCATGTGTATATGGGTGGGATGGGCCATTTTTTCGTCTGTTTCATAGCGCTACCTCGCTAACGTTGGTGACAGCGACTATTTATAACACATACGTGCATATATGTATGTGCGCGTTCATACGCACTTTGTTCGTGTATATATATATATATATATATATATATATATATATATATATATATATATATATATATATATATATATATATATATATATATATATATATATATATATATATATATATATATATATTCCTATGAGTCCATGGGGAAAATGAAACACGAAAAGTTCCCAAGTGCACTTTCGTGTAATAATCACATCATCAGGGGAGACACAAGAGAGAAATATAACAGTCAGTTGATATACATCGAAGAGACGAAGCTAGGACGCCATTTAGTAAACATGTGATTGTCCAAAACATACAACGAGCGTTCATAAACTTATCATTTTACAAATCTTATCAACAATAAAGTAATCTAATTTGTATAGACCATCACTAATATTAAGATTATAATTCTTTGTGTATTTGATAATAGAAGATTCAATGATATATCTCTTGGTAATAGAGTTAGAGTTAATAACTGAGATGGCGTTACTCCAGTCAATACAATGATCATAGTTTTTAACGTGATTAAACAAGGCATTTGATTATTGTCCCGTTCTTTTATCATATTCATGTTGCTTAAGTCTAACAGAAAGATCTTTACCAGTCTGCCCAACATAAAATTTATCACAGTTTCCACAAGGCACTTTATAGATGCATCCAAGAGAATTTTCTGGTGAATTCCTGATTAAGATAATCTTTATAATATTATTGTTGCTAAAGGCAACATTTACATTAAAGGATTTAAGCAACATAGGAAGCAAAGTGAAATTATTATTAAAAGGGAGAACTAAAAGATTCCTCTCTGTAGCAAGGAAGATATGTCACCCTACATGTATCCCTCTCTGTAGCCAAGAGGATATGTCTCCCTACATGTATCCTTCTCTGTATTTAGGAGGATATGTACCCCTACATGTTTCCCTCTCTGTACCTAGGAGGATATGTACCCCTACATGAACCCCTCTCTGTACCTAGGAGGATATGTCTACCTACATGTAGCCCTCTCTGTAGCCAGGAGGATATGTAACTCTACATGGATCCCTCTATGTAGCCAGAAGGATATGTACCCCTGCATGTACTTCTCTATGTAGCCAGGAGGATATGTAACTCTACATGGATCCCTCTATGTAACCAGGAGGATATGTACCTCTACGTGTATCCCCCTCTATAACCAGGATGATATGTCTCCCTACATGTATCCCTCTCTGTAGCCAGGAGGATATGTAACCCTACATGTATTTCTCTCTGTAACCAGGAGGATATGTTCCCCTATATGTAACCCTCCCTGTAGCCAGGAGGATATGCCTCCATACATGTATCCCTCACTGTAGCCTGGATGATATGCACCCCTACATTTATCCCTCACTGTATCCAGGAGATTGTGTCTCTCTACATGTATCCCTCTCTGTGGCCAGGAGGATGGGTACCCCTACATGTATCCCTTTCTGTAGCCATGAGGATATGTCTCCCTACATGTATCCCTCTCTGTGGCCAGGAGGATGTGTACCCCTACATGTATCCCTTTCTGTAGCCATGAGGATATGTCTCCCTACATGTATCCCTCTCTGTAGGCAGGAGGATATGTACCCCTACATGTATCCCTCTCTGTAGCTAGGAGGATGTGTCTCCATACATTTATCCATCTCTGTAGCCAGGAGGATATGTCTCCATACATGTATCCGTCTCTGTAGCCAGGAGGATATATACCCCTGCATGTATCCCTCTCTGTAGCCAAGAGGTGTGTACCCTACATGGATCCCTCTCTGTATCCAGGAGGATATGCCTGTACTGTTCTTTATCCCACGTTTTGATAAATTCTACAAATGGCCATAAGATTTATTCATGATTAAACCGATTTGTTACTTGGAGATAATACCTTGTGTACTATATGGTTTATGCACTGTGTTTGGTTTTCCTGTTTCACTGTTGAAGATAACCAAAGCCTTACCATCTTTATCGTCCTTTATCTCTAGCTCGATAATGAATCCTGATGTTCACATGTGTTACTTCACCTCTTCCCGCATATCAATAATGTAAGCGAAACAAGAAACACACTGAACATAAGCAGCAGCAGCCTTTTTTATACATATTCGCCACTTCCCTCGTTAGCGAGGTAGCGTTAAGAACAGAAGACTGAGCCATAGAGGGAATATCCTCACTTGGCCCCCTTCTCTGTTCCTTCTTTTGGAAAATAATAGCGGGAGGGGAGGATTTCCAGCCCCCAGCTCCCTCTCCTTTTAGTCGCCTTCTACGACATGCAGGGAATACGTGGGAAGTATTCTTTCTCCCCTATTTCCGAATATAATTATGTCACACATAAATCATTTAGTGAGAACAGGAAACAGCTGTTGGGTTTGACCAATTAATTGGTTTTATGGAACGTAGTGTTGGACGACCACCAAGTTGGCACGACTTTTACGGCAGCATCTTCTGTACATCATCGAGTTAACATACTGTATGGGTGGAAGATAGTCACTTTTTCATTACTTTACCTCATTATCTTACATGTAATATGGGGTACCTATTGTGCATGGGTCACCAGTCTATCATGATGACAAGAATGTATCCACAGACAGTCATTAAGATCACAAATTGAGTCTGACGGGATTTTTTGGGGGTATAGTTAAGGTTATTGAGTGAGAAGAAGAGATGAAAACACACAGGAAATCTACTGACGAAAGAGGACAGGGAAGTGCAGCATTCGTGGAGGCAGGAGTCGTGGGGGCATGAGCCGTGGGGGAAGGAGTCGGGGGGACTGGAGTCGTGGGGGCAAGAGTCGTGGGGGCAGGAGTCGTGGGGGCAAGAGTCGTGGGGGCAGGAGTCGTAGGGGCAGGAGTTGTGGGGGCAGAAGTTGTGGGGGCAGGAGTCGTGGGGGCAAGAGTCGTGGGGGAAGGAATCGGGGGGACTGGAGTCGTGGGGGCAAGAGTCGTGGAGGCAGGAGTCGTGGGGACAGGATTCGTGGGGGCAGGAGTCGTAGGGGCAGGAGTTGTGGGGGCAGAAGTTGTGGGGGCAGGAGTCGTGGGGGCAAGAGTCGTGGGGGAAGGAGTCGGGGGGACAGGAGTCGTGGGGGCAAGAGTCGTGGAGGCAGGAGTCGTGGGGACAGGATTCGTGGGGGCAGGAGTCGTAGGGGCAGGAGTTGTGGGGGCAGAAGTCGTGGGGGCAGGAGTCGTGGGGGCAAGAGTCGTGGGGGCAGGAGTCGTGGGAACAGGAGTCGGGGGGGAAGGAGTACTGAGGGAAGGAGTAGTGGGGGAAGGGCTCGTGGGGGCAGGAGTCGTGGGGGCAAGAGTCGTGGAGGCAGGAGTCGTGGGGGCAGGATTCGTGGGGGCAGGAGTCGTAGGGGCAGGAGTTGTGGGGGCAGAAGTCGTGGGGGCAGGAGTCGTCGAGACACGATTCGTGGGGGCAGGAGTCGTGGGGGCAAGAGTCGTGGGGGCAGGAGTCGCGGGGACAGGGTTCGTGGAGGCAGGAGTCGTGGGGGCAGGAGTCGTGGGAACAGGAGTCGTGGGGGCAGGAGTCGTGGGGGCAAGAGTCGTGGGGGCAGGAGTCGTGGGAACAGGAGTCGGGGGGGAAGGAGTACTAAGGGAAGGAGTAGTGGGGGAAGGGCTCGTTGGGGCAGGAGCCGTGGGGGCAGGAGTCGTGGGGGCAGGAGTCGTGGGGGCAGGAGTCGTGGGGGGTAGGAGTCGTGGGTAAGGTTTAGGAGCAATGTCTACAGACAATTACAAGCTACATAATATGAAGATCACAGACCAGGAGAGATACAGAGACACGCAGGAAAGTAAGAGAAGTGGTTGAGAGGATAATATACAACGTTGAGATATAGATCAGCCATGGACGGTTATATACGAGATGATGGACGATCAGAAAACTATAGAGTATCGAATACCTTCCTTTACTCGCGAAGAGGGAGATTATAAAGGAAGTTCGGACACACAGTTCTTGTGTACTGAAGGATATATCACTTGTGAAGTGGGTGGCACCAATATTAGGTACATCAGTGGAGCATGAGGTGGATAACGTACATCACTTATTTGTGGAGGAGGTGGATAACTTTCATCATTGATCAGTGCAGCAGGAGGACGATAATGTACATCACTGATTAGCGGCGCAGGAGGTGAATAACGTACATCACTGTTTAGTGGAGCAGAAGATGGACAACGTACATCAATGATTAGTGGCGCAGGAGGTGGATAACATACATCACTGATTAGTGGAGCAGTAAAGGGATAACGTACATAACTGAATAGTTTAGCAGGAGGTGGATAATGTACATCACTGATTAGTGGAACAGGAGATGGACAGTTACATTACTGATAAGTGGAGTAGGAGGTGGATAATGTACATCACTGATTAGTGGAGCAGGAGGTGGATAACGGCCGTCACTGATTAGCGGAGCAGGAGGAGTATAACGTACACCACTGATTAGTGGAGCAGGAGGTCGATAACGTACGTTACTGATCAGTGGAGCAAGAGATGGATATAGTGCATCAATGAATAGTGGAGCAGGAGGGGGACAACGTACATCACTGATGACTGGAGCAGGAGGTGGATAAAGTACACCACTTCTTAGAGGAGCAAGAGTTGGATTCAGCTCGTCACTCATTAGCAAAGCAGGAGGTGGATGATTTTCATCACTTATTAGTGGAGCAGGAGGTGAATACCGTATATAACTGATTATTGGAGCAGGAGGTGGATAAGGTACATCGCTGATTAGTGAAGCAGGAGGAGGATATCGTTACTGATTAGTGGAGCAGGAGATGGATACCGTACATCACATTCTAGTGGAACAGGATGAGGATAACATGTTAGTGGAGCAGGAGGCGGATAAAGTATACCACTGATTATTGGAGCAGTAGGTGGACAACGTACATCTTTGATTAGTGAAACAGGAGGGGGATAATCTTCGTCACTGATTAGTGGAGCAGGAGGTGAATAAGGTTGTTCTCTGATGAGTGGAGCAGGAGGTGGATAATGTATATTACTTATTAGTGGAGCAAGAGGTGGATAACATATGTCACTGGTTAGTGGAGAAGGAAGTGGATAACGCACATTACCGATTAATGGATCAAGAGGTGGATAACATACATCACTTTTTAGTGGAGCAGGGATGGATAAAGTACATCACTAACTAGTGGAACAGGAGGTGGATAACGCACATAACTGATTAGTGGAGCAGGATGAAGATAACGTTCTTCACTGATTAGTGAAGCAGGAGGTAGATAACGTACATCACTGATTAGTGGAGAAGGACCTAGATAAAGCACATCACAGATTGGTGGAGCAGGAAATAGATAAAGTATATCACTGATTAGTGGAGCGGAAGGTGAATAACGTACATAACTGATTAGTGGAGCAGGAGGAGGGTAACGTTCGTCACTGATTAGTGGAGCATGAGGTAGATAACGTATATCACTTATTAGTGGAGCAAGAGGTAGATAACGTACATCACTGATTAGTGGAGCAGGGTGTGGATAATGCACATCACTGATTAGTGGAGCAGGACGTGGATAACGTACATCACTGATTATTGGAGCAATAGGTGGACAACGTAAATCACTGATTAGTGGAACAGGAGGTGGATAATGTTCGTCACTGATTAGTGGAGCAGGAGGTGAGTAAGGTTGTTCTCTGATGAGTGAAAGTGGAGGAGGATAACGTATATTACTTGTTAGTGGAGCAGAAGGTGGATAACATATGTCACTGGCTAGTGCAGAAATAGGTGGATAACGCACATCACTGATTATGGATCAAGAGGTGGATAACATACATCACTTTTTAGTGGAGCAAGGATCGATAAAGTACATCGCTAATTAGTGGAGGTGGATAACGCACACCATTGTTAGTGGAGCAGGATGTGGATAATGTACATCACTGATTAGTGGAGCAAGAGGTGAATAACGCACATCATTGGTTAGTGGAGCAGGAAATGGTTAAAGTACATCACTGATTACTGGAGAAGAAGGTGAATAACCTACATAACTGATCAGTGGAGCCGTATGAGGATAACGTTCTTCACTGGTTAGTGGAGCATGAGGTAAATAACGTACATCACTTATTAATGGAGCAGGAGGTAGACAGCATACATCACTGGTTAGTGGAGAAGGATCTGCATAATGTATATCACTGATTATTGGAGCAGGAGATGGATAACGTACATCACTGATTAGTGGAGCAGGAGGTGGACAACATACATCGGAGATTAGTGGAGGAGAAGATGGATAAAGTTCGTCACTGATTAGTGGAGCAGGAGGTGGATAACGTATATTACTTATTAGTGGAGCAAGAGCTATAAAACGTATATCCCGGATTACTGGAGCATGAGGCGGATAACGCACATCACTGATTAGTGGAGCCGGAAAAGGGTAACGTATATCTCTGATTAGTGGGGGAGGAGGTGGACAACGTACAGAACTGTTTAGTAGAGCAGGAGGTGGATAAAGTGCGTCACTGATTAGTGGAGCAGGAGTGTATAACCTATATCGATTATTAGTTTAGCCGGAAGTCGATTAGGTACAGGTGGATATTAAAGGAGGTGGATATCGTATATCACTGAATAGTAGAGGAGGAGGTGGATAACATACATCACTGATTATTGGGGCATCATTTGGATAACGCACTTCACTAATTAGGGGAACATGAGGTGGGCAACTCACATCTCTGATTAGTGAAGCAAAAGGTGGACAACGTACATCACTGATTAGTGGAGCAGGAGGTGGATAACGTATGTCACTGATTAGTGAAGCAGGAGGTGGGCAACGTACATCACTGATTAATGAAAAAGATGGATAACTTACATCACTGATTAGTGGAGCAGGAGGTGGATAACGTACATCACTGATTAGTGGGGCAAGAGGTAGATAAAGCTCGTCACTGATTAGTGTAGCAGGAAGTGGATAACGTACATCACTTAGTGGAGCAAGAGGTGGATAACGCACATCACGGATTAGTGGAGCAGGAAATGGATAACATACATGATTGATTAGTGGAGCAGGAGGTGGTCAACGTAAATCACTGATTAGTGGAGCAAGAGTTAAATAACGTACATAACTGATTAGTGGAGCAGGAGTTCGATAAGATATATCGATTATTAGTTTAGCAGGAGGTTCGTCACTGATTAGTGTAGCAGGAAGTGGATTACCACGTCACTGATTAGTGGAGTAGTGGGTGGATAATACGCTTCACTGAAGCGTGGAGCAGGAGGTGGATAACTAACATCTCTGGTTACTGGAGCAGAAAGTGGACAACGTACATCACTGATTACTGGAGCAGGAGGTGGATAATTAGTGTCACTGATTAGTGGAGCAGGGATCTAGATAACGTACATCACTGATTATGGGCAGGAGGTGGACAACGTGCATCACTGATTACTGAACAAGGAGATGGATAACGTATATCACTGATTAGTGGAGCAGGAGGTGGATAATGATCATCACGTTTTAGTGAAGCAGGGGTGGATACTTTCTATCACTGATTAGTGGAGGAGGAGATGGATAACATACTTCACCTTTTAAGGGAGCAAGAGACAGATAACGTACATCACTGATTAGTGGAGTAGGAGGTGGACAACACGCATCACTAATTAGTGGAGCAGGAAACGAATAAAATACACCACTGATCAGTGGAGAAGGTGAATAACGTACATAACTGATTAGTGGAGCAGGAGGAGGATAACGATCGTCACTGACTTGTGTAGCAGGATGAATGTAACGTATATCACTTATTAGTGGAACAAGAGGTAGATAACGTACAACACTGATTAGTGAAGAGGGATCTTGATAATGCACATCCCTGATCATTGTAGCGGGAGGTGGACAACGCACATCACTGATAAGTGGAGCATGAGGTTGACGACGTACATCACTGATTAGTTGAGGAGGTGAATATCGTACATCACTTATTACTGGAGCAGGAGGTGGATAATGTTCGTCCCTGATTAGTGGAGCAGGAGGTGGATAACATATATTACTTATTAGAGGAGTAGGAGATGGATAACGTATATCACTGATTAGGGGAGCAGGAGGTGGATAACGTACATCACTGTTAGTGGAGCAGGAGGTGTATAACGTATATCACTGATTAGTGGAGGAAGAGGTGGATAACATACATCACTGATTTGTGAAGCACTTGGCGGTTAACGCAATAAACCGCACATCACTGATTATTGGAGCAGGACGTGGACAACATATATCACTGATTAGTGAAGCATGAGGTGGATTACGTACTTCACTGATTAGAGGAGAAAAAGGTGCATAAGGTCGTCACTGATTAATGTAGTAGGTGGATAAAGTGAATCACTTTTTAATGGAGCAAGAGGTAATTAACATATATCACTGATCAGTGGAGCAAGAGGTGGTTAACTTATATCATTGATTATTGGAGAAGGAGATGGATAACGTACCTCACTGATTAGTGTAGCAGGAGTTGGACAACATACATCACTGATTAGTGGAGCAGCAGGTGGATAACATACAACACTGATTAGAGGAGAAAAAGTACATGAAGCTCGTCACTGATTAATGTAGTAGGTGGATAACGTACATAACTTTTTAATGGACCAAGAGGAAGATAACGTACATCATTATTTACTGGGGCAGGAGGGATAACGCACATCACTGATTAGTGGAGCAGTAAATGGATAACGTACATCCCTGATTGTTAGAGCTAGTGGTGGACAACGTACATCACTAATTAGTTGAACAAGAGGTAAATAATGTACATAACTGATTAGTGGAGCAAAAGTTGGATAAGGCACATCACTGATTAGTGGAACAGGAGATGGATACCGTATATCGATCATTAGTTCAGCAGGACGTGGATTACGTGCATCACTGAATAGTGGAGCAGTAGTCAGATAACGCACTTCACTGATTATTGGAGCAGGAGGTGGATAACACACATCTTTGATTTGTGGAGCAGGAGTTGGACGAGGTACATCATTGATTACAGGAGCAGGAGGTGGATAACGTATATCAATGATTAGTGGAGCAGGAGGTAGATAGAGTACATCACTGATTAGTGGAGCAGGATTTGGACAACGTACATCACTGATAAGTGGATCAGAAGATGGATAACGTATATCACTGATTAGTGGAGCAGGATGTGGATACCGTGCATCATTGATTAGTGGAGCAGGAGGGGAATAACGTAGATCACTTATTAGTGGCGCAGGAGATGGATACCGTACATCACTGACTACTGGAGCAGGAGGTGGACAACACACATCACTAATTAGTGGAGCAGGAGTGGATAAAGTCCATCTCTGATTAGTGGAGCAGGAGGAGGATAACGTATATTACTTATTAGTCGAGCAGGAGATGGATAACGTATATTACTGATTAGTGGAGCATTAGGTGGATAACATACATCACTGATTTGTGGAGCAGGATGTGGATAACGCACTTCACTGATTAGTGGGGTAAGAGGTGGACATCGTATATCCCTGGTAGTGGAGCAGGAGGTGAATAACATACATCACGTATTTGTGGAGCAGTAGGTGGTTAACGCATTTCACTGATTAGTGGAGGAGGAGTTGGATGTCATACATCAATGCCAGTGGAGCAGGTGTATAACATACATCACTGATTAGTGGACCAGGACGTGGATAACATACATCATTGATTTGTGGAGCAGGATGTGGATAACGTACATCACTGATTAGTGGAGCAGGAGGTGGACAACATACTTCAGAGATTAGTGGAGGAGAAGGTGGATAAAGTTCGTCACTGATTAGTTGAGCAGGAGGTGGATAACGTATATTACTTATTAGTGGAGCAAGAGCTATGTAACGTATATCACGGATTACTGGAGCATGAGGTGGATAACGCACATCACTCTTAGTAAAGCAGGAGGTGGATAACGTATATCACTGATTAGTGGAGCAGGAGTTGGATAACATACATCTCTGATTTGTAGAGCCGGAGGTGGATGACGCATATAACATCAGTGGAGTAGGAGGTGGATATCGTATATCACTGTTAGTGGTGGAGCAGGAGGTGGATAACGTACATCACTAATTAGTGGAGCAGTAGGTGGATAACATACATCACTGATTATTGGACAAGGAGGTGGATAACGTAATCACTGATTAGTGGAGCACTAGATGGACAACACACATCACTGATTAATGGAGCAGGAGGTGGATAACGTACATCACTGATTAGTGGAGCAAGAGGTGGATAAAGTTCGTCAGTGATTAGTGTAGCAGGAGGTGGATAACGTACATCACTGATTAGTGGAGCAGGAGGTGGATAACGTATATCACTGATTAGTGAAGCAAGAGGTGGATAAAGTTCGTCAGTGATTAGTGTAGCAGAAGGTGGATAACGTATATTACTTATTAGTGGAGCAGGAGATGGATAACGTATATTACTGATTAGTGGAGCAGGAGGTGGATGACGCACATCACTATTAGTGGAACAGGAGCTGAATAACGTACAGTGATTAATGTAGCATTACGTACATCACTGATTAGTAGAGCAGGAGGTGGACAACATACATCACTGATTAGTGGAGCAGGAGGCGGATAACATACATCACTGATTTGGGGAGCAGAAAGTGAAAAACTCACATCACTGATTAGTGGAGAGGGAGGTGGATATCGTACATCACTAATTAGTAGAGTAGAAGGTGGATAACACACATCTCTGATTAGTGGAGGAGAGATGGATAACGTACATCACTGATTAGTGCAGCAGGAGGTGGAAAGCGTACATCACTGATTAGTGGAGGAGGAGGTGGTAACGTACATCAATGATTAGTGGAGCATAAGGTGGATAAAGTTCGTCACTGATTAGTGGAGCAGGAGGAAGATAACGTATATTACTTATTAGGGGAGCAGGAGAGGGATAACGTATATCACTGATTATTGGAGCAGGAGGTGGAAAGCGCACATCACTCTTAGTGGAGCAGGATATGGATAACGTACATCACTGATTACTGGAGCAGCAGGTGGTTAACATACATCACCGATTTGTGGAGTAGAAGATGGATAACCCACATCACTCATTATTGGAGCATGGGGTGGATAACGTATATCACTGATTAGTGAAGCAAGAGTTGGACAACATACATCACTGATCAGTGGAGCAGGAGGTGGATGATGTGCATCACTGATCAGTGGATCAAGAGGTGGATAAAGTTTGTCACTGATTAGTGTATTAGGTGGATAACTTACATCAATTTTTAATGGAGCAAGAGGTAGATAACGTATATCACTGATTAGTGGAGCAGGATGTGGATAAGGAACATCACTGATTACTGGAACCGGAAATGGATAACGTATATCTCTGATTAGTGGAGGAGGAGGTGGACAACGTACAGAACTGTTTAGTAGAGCAGGAGGTGGATAAAGTTCGTCACTGAATAGTGGAGCAGGAGGTGGAAAAAGTTCGTCACTGATTAGTGGAGCAGGAAGTGTATAACGTATATCGATTATTAGTTTAGCCGGAAGTCGATTAGGTACAAGTGATATTACAGGAGGTGGATATCGTATTTCACTGATTAGTGGAGGAGGAGGTGGATAACATACATCACTGATAATTGGGGCATTATTTGGATAACGCACTTCACTACTTAGTGGAACATGAGATGGACAACTCACATCTCTGATTAGTGAAGCAAAAGGTGGACAACGTACATCACTGATTAGTGGAGCAGAAGGAGGATAACGTATGTCACTGATTAGTGGAGCAGGAGGTGGACAACGTACATCACTGATTAATGAAAAAGATGGATAACTTATACCACTGATTAGTGGAGCAGGAGGTGAATAACGTACATCACTGATTGGTAGAGCAAGAGATGGATAAAGCTCGTCACTGATTAGTGTAGCAGGAAGTGGATTACATACATCACTTAGTGGAGCAAGAGGTGGTTAACGCACATCACGGATTAGTGGAGCAGGAAATGGATAACATACATCATTGATTTGTGGAGCAGGAGGTGGTCAACGTACATCACTGATTATTGGAGCAAGAGTTGAATAGCGTACATAACTGATTAGTGGAGCAGGTGTTGGATAACATATATCGATTATTAATTTAGCAGGAGGTTCGTCACTCATTAGTGCAGCAGGAAGTCGATTACGTACATCACTGATTAGTGGAGCTGTGGGTGGATAATGCGCTTCACTGAAGAGTGGAGCAGGAGGTGGATAACTAACATCTCTGGTTACTGGAGCAGGAAGCGGACAACGTACATCACTGATTACTGGAGCAGGAGGTGGATAATGTGTGTCACTTAGTGGAGCAGGAGGTAGATAACGTACATCACTGATTATGGACAGGAGGTGGACAACGTACATCACTGATTACTGAACAAGGAGATGGATAACGTATATCACTGATTAGTGGAGCAGGAGGTGGATAATGAGCATCACGTTTTAGTGAAGCAGGAGGTGGATAATGGGCATCACGTTTTAGTGAAGCAGGAGATGGATACTTTCTATCACTGATTAGTGGATGAGGAGGCGGATAACATACATCCCCTTTTAAGGGAGCAAGAGACAAATAACGTACATCAATGATTAGTGGACCAGGAGGTGGATAACACACATCACTGATTAGTGGAACAGGAAATGAATAAAGCACATCACTGATCAGTGGAGAAGGAGGTGAATAACGTACATAACTGATTAGTGGAGCAGGAGGAGGATAACATTCGTCAATGACTAGTGTAGCAGGAGGTATATAACGTACATCGCTTATTAGTGGAACAAGAGGTACACAACGTACATCACTTATTAGTGGAGAAGGATCTTGATAATGAACATCCCTTACCATTGGAGCGGGAGGTGGATAACGCACATCACTGATAAGTGGAGCAGGAGGTGGACGACGCACACCACTGATTAGTTGAGGAGGTGAATATTGTACATCAATAATTACTGGAGCAGGAGGTGGATAATGTTCGTCACTGATTAGTGGAGCAGGAGATGGACAACATATATTACTTATTGGTGGAGCAGGAGATGAATAACGTATATCACTGATTAGGGGAGCAGGAGGTGGATAACGCACATCAATGTTAGTGGAGCAGGAGGTGTATAACGTATATCAATGATTACTGGAGCAAGAGGTGGATAACATACATCACTGATTTGTGGAGCAGGAGGCGGTTAACGCACATCACTGATTCTTGGAGCAGGAGGTGGTTAACGTTCATAACTGATTAGTGGAGCAGGACGTGGAGAACAGATATCACTGATTAGTGAAGCATGAGGTGTATAACGTACTTCACTGATTAGAGGAGAAAAAGGTGCATAAGGTGGTCACTGATTAATGAACTGGGTGGATAAAGTACATCACTTTTTAATGGAAAGCAAGAGCTAGTTAACGTATATCACTGATCAGTGGAGTAGGAGGTGGTTAACTTGCATCATTGATTATTGGAGCAGGAGATAGATAACGTACATCACTGATTAGTGGAGCAGGAGTTGGATAACATACACTACTGATTAGTGGAGCAGCAGATGGATAACGTACAACACTGATTAGAGGAGAAAAAGGTGCATAAAGCTCGTCACTGATAAATGTAGTATGTGGATAACGTACATAACTTTTCAATGGAGCAAGAGGTAGATAACGTACATCACTTATCACTGGAGCAGGAGGGATAACGCACATCACTGATTAGTGGATCAGGAAATGGATAACGTACATCTCTGATTGGTGGAGCAGGAGGTGGACAACGTACATCATTGATTAGTTGAGCAAGAGGTAAATAATGTATATAACTGATTAGCGGAGCAAGAGTTGGATAAGGCACATCAGTGATTAGTGGAACAGGAGATGGATACCGTATATCTATTATTAGTTTAGCAGGAGGTGGATTACGTACATCACTGAATAGTGGAGCAGTAGTCAGATAACGCACTTCACTGATTATTGGAGCAGGAAGTGGAATCTTTGATTACTGGAGCAGGAGGTTGACGACGTACATTACTGATTAGTGGAGCAGGAGGTGGATAACGTATATCAATGATTAGTGGAGCAGGAGATAGATAGAGTACATCACTGATTAGTGGAGCAGGATTTGGACAACGTACATCACTGACAAGTAGATAAGGAGATGGATAACGTATATCACTGATTAGTGGAGCAGGAGGTGGATAAAGTACATCACTAATCAGTGGAGCAGGAGGTGGATAATGCACATCACTGATTAGGGGAGCAGGCAATGATTACTGGAGCAGGAGGTTGACGACGTACATTACTGATTAGTGGAGCAGGAGGTGGATAACGTATATCAATGATTAGTGGAGCAGGAGATAGATAGAGTACATCACTGATTAGTGGAGCAGGATTTGGACAACGTACATCACTGACAAGTAGATAAGGAGATGGATAACGTATATCACTGATTAGTGGAGCAGGAGGTGGATAAAGTACATCACTAATCAGTGGAGCAGGAGGTGGATAATGCACATCACTGATTAGGGGAGCAGGCAATGGTTAAAGTACATCACTGATTAGTGGAGGAGGAGTTAAATAACGTACATAACTGCTTAGTGGAGCAGAAGGAGGATAACGTTCGTCACTGACTAGAGGAGCAGGAGGTAGATAACGTACATCACTGATTAGTGGATCAGGAGGTGGATAACATAAATCACTGATTTGTCGAGCAGGATGTGGTTAATGCAATTCACTGATTAGTAAAGTAGGAGGTGGGTATCGTACATCACTGTTAGTGGTTGAGCAGGAGGTGAATAACGTACGATACTGATTAGTGGAACAGGAGATGGATAACATACTTCACTGATTTGTGGAGTCGGAGGCGGATAACGCGCCTCACTGATTAGTGGAGTAGGAGGTGGATATCGTATATCACTGATTAGTGTAGGTGGAGGTGGATAACTTGCATCACTGATTATTGGCGCGGTAGGTGGATAACGTAATTCACTGATTAGTGGAGCAGGAGTTGGACAACATATATCACTGATTAGTGGAGCAGCAGGTGGATAACGTACAACACTGATTAGAGGAGAAAAAGGTGCATAAAGCTCGTCACTGATTAATGTAGTAGGTGGATAACGTACATAACTTTTTAATGGAGCAAGAGGTAGATAACGTACATCACTTACTACTGGAGCAGGAGGGATAACGCACATCACTGATTAGTGGATGAGGAAATGGATAACGTACATCTCTGATTAGTGGAGCAGGAGGTGGACAACGTACATCATTCATTAGTTGAGCAAGAGGTAAATAATATACATAACTGATTAGCGGAGCAAGAGTTAGAAAAGGCACATCTCTGATTAGTGGAACATGAGATGGATAACGTATATCGATATTAGTTTAGCAGGAGGTGGATTACGTACATCACTGAATAGTGGAGCAGTAGTCAGTTAACGCACTTCACTGATTATTTTAGCAGGAAGTGGATAAATTACATCTTTGTTTAGTGGAGCAGCAGGTGGACAAGGTACATTACTGATTAGTGGTGCAGGAAGTGGATAACGTATATCAATGATTAGTGGAGCAGGAGGTAGATAGAGTACATCACTGATTAGTGGAGCAGGATTTGGACAACGTACATCAATGATAAGTGGATGAGGAGATGGATAACGTGCATCAATGATTAATGGAGCAGAAGGTGGATACCGTGCATCACTGATTAGTGGAGCAGGAGGTGAATAACGTACATCACTTATTAGTGGAGCAGGAGTTGGATACCGTACATCACTGACTAGTGGAGCAGGAGATGGATAACGTACATAACTGATTAGTGGAGCAGGAATGGATAAAGTCTGTCTTTGATTAGTGGAACAGGAGGTAGATAACGTATATCACTTATTAGTGGAGCAGGATATGGATAACTTATATCACTGATTAGTGCATCAGAAGGTGGATAACATACATCACTGATTTGTGGAGCAGGATGTGGATAACGCACTTCACTGATTAGTCGGGTAGGAGGTGGACATCGTACATCACTGTTAGTGGAGCAGGAGGTGGATAACATACATCACTTATTTGTGGAGCAGGAGGTGGTTAACGCATTTTACTAATTAGTGGAGGAGTTGGATGTCATACATCACTGTCAGTGGAGCAGGGGGTGTATAACGTTCATCACTGATTAGTGGAGCAGGAGGTGGATAACATACATCACTACTTCGTGGAGCAGGATGTGGTTAATGAACTTCACAGATTAGTGGAGTAGGATGTGGATATCGTACATCACTGTTAGTGGTGTAGCAGGAGGTGGATAATGTACATCACTAATTAGTGGAGCAGGAGGTGGATAACGCACATCACTGATTAGGGGAGCAGGAAATGGGTAAAGTACATCACTGATTAGTGGAGGAGTAGGTAAATAACGTACATAACTGTTTAGTGGAGCAGAAGGAGGATAACGTTCGTCACTGACTAGAGGAGCAGGAGGTATATAACGTACATCACTTATTAGTGGAACAGGAGGTAGATAACGTACATCGCTGATTAGTGGAGAAGGATCTATAATGTACATCACTGATCATTGGAGCGGGAGGTGGATAACGCACATCACTGATAAATGGAGCAGGAGGTGGACGACGTACATCACTGATTAGTTGAGGAGGTGGACAACATATATTACTTATTAGTGGAGCAGGAGATGGATAACGTATATCACTGATTAGTTGAGCAGGATGTAGATAACGCACATTATTATTAGTGGAGCAGGGGATGGATAACGTACATCACTGATTAGTGGAGCAGGAGGTGGATAACATACATCACTGATTTGTGGAGCAGCAGGTGGTTAACGCTCTTCACTGATTAGTGGAGTAGGAGATGGATATCGTACGTCTCTGATTAGTCAAGCATGAGTTGGTCAGCATAGATCACTGATTAGTGAAAGCATGACGTGGATAACGTACATCACTGATTAGAGGAGTAAAATGTGCATAAGCTCGTCACTGATTAATGTAGTAGGTGGATAACCTACATCACTACTTCGTGGAGCAGGATGTGGTTAATGAACTTCACAGATTAGTGGAGTAGGATGTGGATATCGTACATCATTGTTAGTGGTGCAGCAGGAGGTGGATAATGTACATCACTAATTAGTGGAGCAAGAGGTAGATAATGTATATCACTGATTAGTGGAGCAGGAGGTGGTTAACTTACATCATTGATTATTGGAGCAGGAGATGGATAACGTGCATCACTGATTACTGGAGCAGGAGTTGGACAACATACATCACTGAATAGTGGAACAGTAGGTGGATAACATACATTGATTAGAAGAGAAAAAGGTGCGTAAAGCTCGTCACTGATTAATGTAGAAGGTGGATAACGTAGATCACTGATTAGTGGAGCAGGAGAGATGACGCACATCACTGATTAGTGGAGCAGAAAATGGATAACGTACATCTCTGATTAGTGGAGCAGGAGGTGGGCAACGTACATCACTGATTAGTTGAGCAAGAGGTAAATAATGTACATAACTGATTAGTGGAGCAAGAGTTGGATAAGGCAATCACCGATTAGTGGAACAGGAGGTGGATAACGTATATCGATTACTAGTTTAGCAGGAGGAGGATTACGTACATCATTGAATAGTGGAGCAGTAGTCGGATAACGCACTTCACTGATTATTGGAGCAGGAGGTGGATAACTCACATCTTTGATTAGTGGAGCAGGAGGTGGACAAGGTACATTACTGATTAGTGGGAGCAGGAGGTGGATAACGTATATCAATGATTAGTGGAGCAGGAGGTAGATAGAGTACATCACTGATTAGTAGAGCAGGATTTGGACAACTTACATCATTAATAAGTGGTCCAGGAGATGGATAACGTATATCACTGATTAGTGCGGCAGGAGGTGGATGCCGTGCATCACCGATTAGTGGAGCAGGGGGTGAATAACGTACATCACCGACTAGTGGAGCAGGAGATGGATAACGTCCATAACTGAATAGTGGAGCAGGAGTGGATAAAGTTCGTCACTGATTAGTAGAGCAGGAGGTGGATAACGTATAATGCTTATTAGTGGAGCAGGAGATGTATAACGTGTATCACTGATTAGTGGAGCAGGCGTTGGATATCATACATCACTGATTTGTGGAGCAGGAGGTGGATAACACACTTCACTGATTAGTGGGGTAGGAGGTGGACATGGTACATCACTGTTAGTGGAGCAGGAGGTGGATAGCATACATGACTTTTTGTGGAGCAGGAGATGGTTAATGCATTTCACTGATTAGTGGAGGAGGAGGCGGATGTCATACATCACTGTTAGTGGAGCATAAGGTGTATAACGTACATCACTGATTAGTGGAGCAGGATGTGGATAACATACATCACTGGTTTGTGGAGCAGGATGTGGTTAATGCACTTCACTGATAAATGGAGTAGGAGATGGATATCGTACATCACTGTTTTTGGTGCAGCAGGAGGTGGATAACGTACATCACTAATTAGTGGAGTGGGAGGTGGATAACGCACATCACTGATTAGTGGAGCAGGAAATGGGTAAAGTACATCACTGTTAGTGGTGGAGCAGGAGGTGAGTAACGTACATAACTGTTTAGTGGAGCAGAAGGAGTATAACGTTCGTCACTGACTAGTGGAGCAGGAGGTACATAACGTACATCACTTATTAGTGGAACAGGAGGTAGATAACGTACATCACAGATTAATGGAGAAGGATCTTGATAATGCACATCACTGATCATTGGAGCGGGAGGTGGATAACGCACATCACTGATAAGTGGAGAAGAGGTAGACGACGTACCTCACTGATTAGTTGAGGAGGTGAATATCGTACATCACTTATTACTGGAGCAGGAGGTGGATAAGGATCGTCACTGATCAGTGGAGCAGAAGGTGGACAACATATATTACTTATTAGTGAAGCAGGAGATGGATAACGCATGTCACTGATTAGGAGAGGAGGAGGTGGACTACACCACTTATTAATGGAGCAGGAAGTGGATATCGTACATCACCGATTAGTGGAGCAGTAGGTGGATAACCTACATAACTGACTAGTGGAGCTGGAGGAGGATAACGTTCCTCACTGATTAGTGGAGCAGTAGGTAGATAAAGTACGTCACTTATTAGTGAAGCAGGAGGTACATAACGTACATCATGATTAGTGGAGCAGGAGTTCGATCAGGCACATCACTGATTAGTAGAACAAGAGGAGGATAACGTACTTCACTGGTTAGTGGAACAGGAGGTGAACAACGTACATCACTGACTAGTGGAGTAGGAGGTGGATAAATTTTGTCACTGATTAGTGGAGCAGAAGGTGGATAAAGTTCTTCAATGATTACTGGAGCAGAAGGTGGATAACTTACATTACTTATTAGTAGAGCAGGGGGTGGATAACATACATCATTGATTAGTGGAGCAAGAGGTAGAAAAATGTATATAGTTTATTGGTGGGGCTGAAGGTGGATAACGAACATTTATCACTTATTACTGGAGTAGAGAGTGGATAACGCACATTACTGATTAGCGGGGCAGGAGGTGGATAGCATACATCACTGATTAGTAGAGACGGAGGTTAGATAAAGTACATCACTGATTGGTGGAGCAAGAGGTGGATAAAGCTCGTCACTGATTAGTAGAGCAGGAGGTAGATAAAGTATACCACTGATTAGTGGAGCAAAAGGTGTATAACATACAAAAAATGATTAGTGGAGCAGGAGTTGCATAACATACATCACTGATTAGTGGAGCAGGAGGTGGATAACGGACATCACTGATTAGCAGCGTAGGAGGTGGAAAGAACATCACTGATTAGTGGAGCAGGAGGGGGATAACATACATCACTGAATAGTTTAGAAGGAGGTGGATAAGATACATCTCTGATTAGAGGCATCAGGAGGTGGACAAGCTATATTACTGATTAGTGGAGCAGGAGGTGGATAATGCACATCACTGATTAGTGGCGCAGGAGGTGGATAACGTACGTCACTGATTAGAGGAGCAGGAGAATAGCGTACATCACTGATTAGTGGAGTAGGAGGTCGATAGCGTATGTTACTGATTAGTGGAACAGGAGATGGATAATATATATCACTGATTAGTGGAGCAGGAGGTGCATAACGTAAAACATTAATTTGTGGAGCAGGAGGTGGATAATGTACAAATCACTGATTAGTGGAGCAGGAGGTAGATAAAGCTCGTCATTCATTAGTGGAACAGGAGGTGTATAACATATATCACTGATTGGTGGAGCAAGAGGTAGATAATGTACATCACTGATTAGTTGATCAGGAGGTGAATAACGCACATCACTGATTGGAGGAGCAGGAGGTGGATAACGTAACATCACTGATTATTGGACCGAGGAGTTCGAAAACGTACATCACTGATTAGTGGAATAAGAGATGAATGAAGTACATAACTGATTAGTGGAGCAGTAGGTGGATAACATTCGTCACTGATTAGTGGAGCAGGAGGTGGAAAACGTATATCGCTTCTTGGTGGAGCAGGATGTCGACAAGGTACATCACTGATTAGTGGAGAAGGAGGTTTATAACACTCTTCACTGATTAGTGGAGCAGGAAGGTGGATAACGCACATCTCTGATTAGTGGAGCAAGAGTTGGACAACGCGCACCACTGATTAGTGGAGTAGGAGGTGGATAACGTACATCACTGATTAGTGGAGCAGGAGAAAGATAATGTATATCACTGATTAATGGAACAGGAAGTGGACAACGTACATCAGTGATTAGTGGAGTAAGAGATGGATAACGTACATAACTTATTACTGGAGAAGGAGGTGGATAAAGTTAGTTACTGATTAGTGTAGCAGGAGGTAGATAACGTACATCACTTATTAGTGGATCAGGAGGTGGATAACGTACATCACTGATTAGTAAGTAGGAGGTGGATAAAGGACATCAATGATTAATGGGGCAGAAGGTGGATAACGTACATCGCTGATTAGAGGAGCAGGAGGTGGATAAAGTACATCATTGATTAGTATACCAAGAAGGAGATAAAATACATCACTAAATATTTTAGCAGGAGGTGGATAAAGTACATCACTGATGAGTGTAGCAGGAGGTGGACAAGCTACATTACTGATTTGTGGACTAGGAGAAGGATAATGTACATCACTGATTAGTGGAGCAGGAGATTGATAGCGTACGTTACTGATTGGCGAAGCAGGAGGAGGATAACGTACATCACTGATTAGTGGAGCAGGAGGTCTATAACGTACGTTACTGATTAGTGGAGCAGGATGTGAATAACGTACATCACTGATTATTGGAGGAGGATGTGGATAATGTAAATCACTGATTAGTGGAGTAACAGGTGGATAACGTATATGACTGATTAGTGGAACAAGAGGTGAATACCGTACATCACTGATTAGTGGAGGTGGATATGGATGACATACATTACTTATTAGCGGGGCGGATGGATTCCGTACATGACATTTTACTGGAGCAGTAAGTGGATAACGGACATCACTTTTAGTGTAGCAGGAGGTGCATAAAGTGCACCACTGATTAGTGGAGCAAGAGGTGGATAACGTACATAACTGATTATATGAGCACGAGAAGGATAACGTTCGTCACTGATTAGTGGAGTATAAGGGAGATAACGTATATCACTTATTAGTGGAGGAAGAGGTAGATAACGTACATCACTTGTTAGTGGAGCAGGAGGTGGATAACGTACATCACTGATTAGTAGAGCAGGAGGTAGACAACGTACATCACTGATTGTTGGAGCAGGAGGTGGATAACGTACATCACTGACTAGTGGAACAGGAGGTTGATAAAGTTCGTCACTGATTAGTGGAGCAGGAGGTGGATAACATATATTACTTATTATTGAAGCAGGAGATGGATAATGAATATCACTGATTAGTGGAGCAGGAGCTGGATAACATACATCACTGATTTGTGGAGCAGGAGGTCGATAACGCACATCACTGATTAGTGGAGTAGGAGGTGGGAAACATACATCACTGATTATTGGAGCAGAAGGTGGATAACACACAACACTGATTACTGGAGCAGGAGTTGGATTACGTACATCACTGAGTAGTAGAGAAGGAGGTGGACAACATACATCACTGATTAGTGGGGCAGGAGATGGATAACGTACATCACTGATTAGTGTAGCAGGAAGTGGATAACGTACATAACATTTTAATGGAGCAAGAGGTAGATAACGTACATCTCTGATTAGTGGAACAGGAGGTGGAAAGCGCACATCACTGATTAGTAGAGCAGTAAATGTATAATTTACATCACTGATTAGTGGAGCAGGAGGTGGATACCGCACATCACTGATTACTGGAGAAGGATCTGGATAATGCACATCACTGACTAGTGGAGCAGGAGTTGGATAACGTTCATCATTGATTAGTGGAGCAGGAGGTGGACAACTTACATCACTGATTAGTGGAGCAAGAATTGGATAAAGGTCGTCAGTAATCAGTATAGCAGGAGGTGGATAACTTACATCACTTCTTAATGGAGCAAGAGACAAATAACGTACATCACTGATTAGTGGAGCAGGTAATGGATAAAGTACATCACTGATTAGTGGAACAGTAGGTGGATATCGTACATAACTGATTAGTGGAGCAGGAGGAGGATAGCTCTCGACACTGATTAGTGGAGCAGGAGGTAAATAACGTATATCACTTAGTGGAGAAAGAAGTAGATAAGGTACATCACTGATTAGTGGAGAAGGATCTGGATAATGCACATCACTGATTAGTGGAGCAGGAGGTGGGTAACGTACATCATTGAATAATGGAGGAGGAGGTGGATAACATATATCACTAATTAGTGGAGCAGGAGGAGGAAAAAGTTCGTCACTGATTGGTGGAGCAGGAGGAGGATATCGTATATTACTTATTAGTGGAGAAGGAGATGGATAACGTATATTACTGATTAGTGGAGTAGGAGGTGAATAAGGCACATTACTGTTAGTGGAGCAGGAGGTGGATAACGTACATCACTGATTAGTGGAGAAAGAGTTGGACAGCATGCATCACTGTTTAGTGGAGGAGGAGGTGGATGACGTACCTCACCGATTAGTGGAGCAAAAGGTGGATAACGTTCGTCACTGATTAGTGTACAAGGAGGTGGATAACGTACATCACGTTTTGATGGAGCAAGAGGTAGATAACGTACATCACTGATTAGTGGAGCAAGAGGTGGATAGCGCATATCAATGATTAGTGGAGCAGGAAATGGATAACGTGCATCTCTGATTAGTGGAGCAGGAGGTGGACAACGTATTTCTCTGAGTAATGGAGCAAGAGGTAAATAACGTACATAACTGATTAGTGGAGCAGGAGTTGGATAAGACGCATTACTGATTATTGAAGCAGGAGGTGGAATGTACATCACTGATTAGTGGAGCAAGAGTTCGACAACATATTTCACTGATTAGTGGAGGAGGAGGTGGATAAAGTACATCACAGATTAGTGGAGCAGGAGGTTGATAAATCTCGTCACTGATAAGTGGAACATGAGGTGGATAAATTGCATCACTGATTAGTGGAGCAGAAGGTGTATAACATACATAACTGTTTAGTGGAGCAGGAGGTGCATAACGTACATCACTGATTAGAGGAGCAGAAAGTGTATAACGCATATCACTGATTAGTGGAGCAGGAGGTGGATAAAGAACATCACTGATTACTGGAGCAGGAGGGGGATATCGTACATCACTGAATAGTTTTGCAGGAGGTGGATAATGTACATAACTGATTAGTGCAGCAGCAGGTGGACAATCTATATTACTGATTAGTGGAGCAGGAGATGGATAATGTACATCACTGATTAGTGGAGCAGGTGGTGGATAATGTACATCTCTGATTAGTCGAGCAGGAGGTGGAAAACATACATCACTGATTAGTAAAGCAGAGGTAGATAACGTACATCACTGATTAGTGGAGCAAGTGGTGGATAAAGTTCGTCACTGATTGGTGTAGCAGGGGGTGGATAACGTACATAACTTTTACAATGGAGCAAGAGGTAGATAACGTACATCTCTGATTAGTGGACCATGAGGTGGATAGCGCACATCACTGATTAGTAGAGCAGGAAATGGATAAAGTACATCACTGATTAGTAGAGCAGGAGGTGGGTAACGTACATAACTGATTAGTGGAACAGGAGGAGGATAACGTTCGTCACTGATTAGTGGCGCAGGAGTTAAATAACGTACATCACTTAGTAGTGGTGGAGGAGGTAGATAATGTATGTCACTGATTAGTGGAAAGGGAAATGGATAATGCACATCACTGATTAGTGAAGCAGGAGATGGATAAAGTACATCACTGATTAGTTTAGCTGGAGGTGGATAATGGACATCACTGATTACTGGAAAAGGAGATGACAACCTACATCACTGATTAGTGAGCAGGAGGTGAATAATATACATCACTGATTATGGGAGCAGGAGGTGGATAACATACGTCATTGATTAGCTAAGCAGGAGGATAAAATACATCACTGATTAGTGGACCAGAGGTCGATAACATCCGTTAATGGTTAGTGGAGTAGGATGTGGATAACGTATATCACTGATTAGTGGAGTAGGAGATGGATAAGGCACATCACTGTTAGTGGAGCAGGAAGTGTATAACGTACTTCACTGATTAGTGGAGCAGGCGATGCGTAACATACATTACTGATTTGTGGAGCAGGAAGTAGATAACGCACATCACTGATCAGTGGAGCAGGAGGTGGATAATATACATCACTGATTAGTGGAGAAGGATTTGGATAACGCACATCATTAATTAGTGAAGCAAGCGATGGATAAAGTTCGTCACTGATTAGTGTACCAGGAGGTGGATAACGTACATCACTTTTTGATGGAGCAAGAGGTAGATAACGTACATCACGGATTAGTGGAGCAGTAGTTGTACAAAGCAAATCACTGATTAGTGGAGCAGGAGGTAGATAGCGTACATCCCTGATTAGTGGAGCAGGAGGTGGACAGCGTACATCACTGATCAGTGGAGCAAGAGGTAAATAACGTACATAAATGATTAGTGGAGCTGGAGGTGGATAACGCTCTTCACTGATTAGTGGAACAGGAATTGGATAACTCACACCTCTGTTTAGCGGAGCATGATGTGGACAACGTACATCCCTGAGTAGTGGAGCAGGAGGTGGATAACGTATATCAGTGATTTGTGAAGCAGGAGGTGGATAACGTTCATCATTGACTAGTGGAGCAGAAGATGGACAACGTAAATCACTGATTAGCGAAGCAGGAGATGGATAATGTACATCACTGATTAGTGGAGCAGGAGGTGGATACCTACATCACTGATTAGTGGAGCAGGAGGTGGATAACGTACATCACTTATTAGTAGAGGAGAAGGTGGATACCGTACATAACTGATTAGTGGAGCAGGAGGTGGATAACGTACATCACTTATTAGTAGAGGAGAAGGTGGATACCGTACATAACTGATTAGTGGAGCACGAGGAGGATAACGTTTCTCAATGATTAGTGGAGCAGGAGGTAGATAACGCACATCACTTATTAGTGGAGCAGGAGGTAGATCACGTACATCACTGATTATTGGCGCAAGAGGTGGATAAAGCACATCACCGATTAGTGGAACAGGAGGTGGATAACGTACATCATTGATTAGTGGAGCAGGAGGTGGATAACGCGCATCACTGATTAGTGGAAAAAGAGGTTGATAATGTTCGTCACTGTTTAGTGGAGAATGAGGTGGATAAAGTTTGTCTCTAATTAATGTAGCAGGAGGTGGATAACGTATATCACTTATTAGTGGGGCAAGAGGTGAATAACATACATCACTGTTTAGTGGAGCAAGAGATGGAAAACGTATGTCGCTTATTAGTGGAGCTGAAGGTGGATAACGAACATCACTGGTTAGTGGAGCGGGAGGTTAATAACGGTCTTCAATGATTAGTGGAACAGGAGGTGGATGACACATATCACTGATTAGTGGGGCAGTAGATGGACAATGTACATCACTAATTAGTGGAGCAATAGGTGGATAACGTATACCACTGATTAGTGGAGCAGGAGGTCGATAACGTACATCAGTGATTAGTGGAGCAGGGGGTCGACAACGTACATCAATGATTAGAGGAGCAGGAGATGGATAACCGACATCACTGATTAGTGGAGCAGGAGGATGATAACGGTAGTCACTGATTAGTGGAGCTGGAGAAGGATTACGTACATCACTTATTAGTGGACCAGGAGTTGGATAACGTACATCACTGATTAGTGGAGTAGAAGGTGTATAAAGCACATCACTGATTAGTGGAACAAGAGGTGGATAACGTATATCACTGATTAACGGTGCAGGAGGTGAATAACGTACGTCACTGATTAGTGGAGCAGGAGGTGGACAAACTAACTAACTGATTAGTGGAGCAGGAGGTGGATAAAGCTTGTCACTGACTAATGGAACATAAGGCGGATAAAGTACATCAATTATTAGTGGAGCAGGAGGTGTATAACATATATAAATGATTAGTGGAGCAGGAGCAGGATAACGTACAACACTGATTAGTGGAACAGAAGGTGGATTACCTACATCACTGATTAGTGGAAAAGGAGGATGATAACGTACATCACTGAATAATTTAGCGGGGGTGGATAACGTACATCACCGATTAGTGGAGCAGGAGGTGGACAAGCTATATTACTGAATAGTGGAGCAGGGGATGGATAATGTATATCACTGATTAGTGGAGCAGGAGGTGTATAACGGTAATCTCTAATTAGTGGAGCAGGAGATGGATAACGTACATCACTAATTAGTGGACCAGGAGGTGGATAACGTACATCACTGCATAACGCACATCACTGATTAATGGTGACGGAGGCGGATAACGTACGTCACTGATTAGTAGAGCACGAGATGAATAAAGTAATTCACTGATTAGTGGAGCAGGAGGTGGATAAAGTACATCACTGATTAGTGGAGGAGGAGGGAGATAACGTACATCACTTATTGGTAGAGCAGGAGGTAGATAACGTACATCACTGATTACTGGAGCAACAGTTGGATAACGCACATCACTGATTAGTGGGGCAGGAGGTGGATAACGTACATCACTGATTAGTGGAGGAGGAAGATAACGTACATCACTTATTAGTAGAGCAGGAGGTAGATAACGTACATCACTGATTACTGGAGCAACAGTTGGATAACGCACATCACTGATTTGTGGAGCAGGAGGTGAATAACGTACTTCACTAATTATTGAGGAGGAGGTGGATAATATTCATCACTAATTAGTGGAGCAGGAGGGGGATAACGTACATCTCTGATTAATGGATCAGGAGATGCATAGTGCACATCACTGATTAGTAGAGTAGGAAATGGATAAAGTACATCACTGATTAGTGGAGCAGGATGTGCATGACGTATATAACTGATTAGTGGAGCAGGAAGAGGGTAACGTTCGTCACTGGTTAGTGGAGCAGAGGTTAGATAACGTACATCACTGGTTAGTGGAGCAGAGGTTAGATAACGTACATCACTTATCAGTGGAGGAGGCGGTAGATAACGTATATCACTGATTAGTGGAGAAGGATCTGGATAATGCACATCACTGATTAGTGGAGCAGGAGGTGGATAACATACATCATTGATTAGTTGGACCAGGAGGTGGACAACGCACATCACTGATTATTGGAGAAGGAGGTGGAGAACGTACATCACTGATTGGTGGAGTAGGAGGTGGATAAAGTTCGTCACTGATTAGTGGAGAAAGAGGTGGATAACGTATATTACTTATTAGTGGAGCGGGAGATGGATAACGTATATTACTGATTAGTGGAGTAGGAGGTGGATAAGGCACATCACTAATTTGTGGAGCAGAAAATATATAACGCACATCACTGACTAGTGGAGTAGGAGGTGGATAACATACATCACTGATTAGTGGAACAGGAGGTGGATAACGCACATCACAGATGATTGGAGCAGGAGGTGGCTAACATAATTCACTGATTAGTGGAGCAGGAAGTGGACAACATACATCACTGATTAGTGGAGCAGGAGGTGGATAACGTACATCACTTTTTAATCAAGCAAGAGGTAGATAACGTACATCACTGATTAGTGGAACAGGAGGTGGATAACGCAAATCCCCGACTAGTGGAGCAGGAAGTGGATAACATACATCTCTGATCAGTGGAGCAGGAGGTAGACAACGTACATCACTGATTAGTGGAGCAAGAGGTGAATAACGTACATAACTGATTAGTGGAGCTGGTGGTAGATAAAGCTCGTCACTGATTAGTGGAGCAGGAGGTGGATAACGTATATCGATTATTAGTCTAGCAGGAGGTGGATAACGTACATCACTGATTAGTTGAGCAGTAGTTGGATAACGTACATCACTAATTAGTGGACTAGGAGATGGATAACATACATCACTGATTAGTGGAACAGGAGGTGGATAACGCACATCACTGATGATTGGAGCAGGAGGTGGATAACTGACATTTCTGTTAAGTGGAGCATGAGGTGGACAACGTACATCCCTGAGTAATGGAGCAGGAGGTGGATAACATACATCACTGATTAGTGGAGCAGAAGGTGGATAACGTACATCACTAATTAGTGGAGTAGGAGTTGGATAAAGTACATCACTGTTTACTGGAGCATGAAGGGGATAACGTACATCACTGAATAGTTTAGCAGGAGGTGGATAACGCACATCACTGAATAGTGGAATAGGAATTGGACAACGTACATCACTGATCAGTGGAGCAGGAGGTTGATAACGTACATCACTGATTAGCAGAGCAGGAGGTAGATAACGTACATCCCTGATTGGTGGAACAGGAGGTGGGCAACGTCCATCACTGTTTAGCGGAGCAGGAGATGGATAACGTACATCACTGATTAGTGGAGCAGGAGGATGATAACGGTGGTCATTGATTAGTGAAGCAGGAGATGGATGACGTACATCACTTATTAGTGGACCAAGAGGTGGATAACGTATATCACTGATTACTGGAGTAGAAAGTGAATAAAGCACATCACTGGTAAGTGGAACAGGAGGTGGATAACGTACACCAATGATTAACGGTACAGGAGGTGGATAAAGTACGTCACTGATTAGCGGAGCAGGAGGTGGATAAAGTAACTAACTCATTAGTGGAGCAGGAGGTGGATAATGCTCGTCACTGATTAATGGAGCAGGAGGTGGATAAAGTACATGACTTATTAGTGGAGCAGGAGGTTTATAACATACATAACTGATTAGTAGAGCAGGAGCAGGATAACGTGCAGCACTGAATAGTGGAGCAGGAGGTGGATTACCTACATCACTGATTAGTGGGGCAGGAGGAGGATAACGTACTTCAGTAATTATTGGAGCAGGAGGTGGATAAAGTTCATCACTGATTAGTGGAGCAGGAGGGGATATATCGCACATCACTGAATAGTTTAGCAGGAGAGGGATAACGTACATCACTGATTAGTGCAGCAGGAAGTGGACAAGCTATATTACTGATTAGTGGAGCAGGAGGTGGATAATATACATCACTGATTAGTGGAGCAGGAGGTGGATAAAGTACGTCACTGATTAGCGGAGCAGGAGGAGGATAACGTACATAACTGATTAGTGGAGTAGGAGGTCGATAACGTACATCAGAGATTAGTGGAGCAGGAAGTGGATAAAATACATCACTGATTAGTGGAGCAGGAGGCTGATAAAGCTCGTCACTGATTAGTGGAGCAGGAGGTGAATAACGTACATCACTTATTAGTGGAGCAGGTGGTGTATAACGTACATTACTGATTGGTGGAGCAAGAGGTGGATAACGTACATCACTGATTAGTGGAGCATAAGGTGGATAACGCACATCACTGATTATTGGAGCAGGAGGTGGATAACGTCCATCACTGATTATTGGAGTACGAGGTGGACAGCGTAATCAATGATTAATGGAGCAGGAGGTGGATGAATATCGTCACTGATTAGTGGAGAAGGAGGTGGATAACGTAAATCGCTTATTGGTGGAGCAGGATGTAGATAACGTACATCACTGATTAGTGGAGCAGTAGGTTGATAACGCTCTTCACTGATTAGTGCAGCAGGAGAAAGATAACGTACATCACTGATTAGTGGTGCAGGAGGTGGACAACGTACATCACTGATTAGTGGAGCAGGAGATGGATTACGTACATCACTGATTAGAAGAGAAGGAGGTGGATAAAGTTAGTCACTTAATAGTGGAGCAGTAGGTGGATAACATATGTCATTAGTGAATCAGCAGGTGAATAGCGTACATCACTGATTAGTGAAGTAGAAGGTGGATAACGTATATCACTGATTAGTGGAGCTGAAGGTGGATAACGTACATCACTGATTAGTGGATTAGGAGGTGGATAAAGTACATCATTGTTTACTGGAGCAGGAAGGGGTTAACGTACATCACTGAATAGTTTAGCAGGAAGTGGATAACGCACATCACTGATAAGTGGATTAGGAGTTGGACAACGTACATCACTGATCAGTGGAGCAGGAGGTTGATAACATGCATCACTGATTAGCAGAGCAGGAGGTAGATAACGTACATCCCTGATTAGTGGAACAGGAAGTGGGCAACGTACATCACTGATTAGTTGACAAGGATGGTTAACGTACGACTCTGATTAGTGGGGCAGGAGGTAGACAAGCTACATTATTGATTAGTAGTGCAGGATGTGAATAATGTACATCACTGATTAGTAAAGCAGGAGGTGGATAACGTACGTCACTTATTAGCGGAGCTGGAGGAGGATAACGTACATCACTGATTAGTGGAGCAGGAGGTCGATAATGTACGTTACTGATTAGTGGAGCAGGAGATGGATAACGTACATCACTGAGTAGTGGAGCAGGAGGTGGACAACGTACATCACTGATTAGTAAAGCAGGAGGGGGATAAGTACACCACTTATTAGTGGAGCAGGAGGTGGATACAGCTTGTCACTGGTTAGTGGAGCAGGAGGCGGATAACGTACATCACTAATAATGGAGCAGGAGGTGTATACCATATATCACTGATTAGTGGAGCAGGAGGTGGATAACGTAAATCACTGATTAGTGGAGCAAGAGGTGGATAAAGTATATCACTGATTAGTGGAGCAGGAGGTGGATAACGTACATCACTGATTAGTGGAGCAGGATGTGGACATCTTACATTACTGATTAGTGGAGCAGGAGGTAGATAATGTACATCACTGATTAGTGAAGCAGGAGTTGGATAACGTAAGTCACTGATTAGCGGATAGGGAGGAGGAAAGCGTACATCACTGATTAGTGGAGCAGGAGGTGGATAGTGTACATCACTGATTAGTGGAACAGGAGGTGGATAACGTACATCACTGATTAGTGGAGCAGGAGGTGGACATCTTACGTTACTGATTAGTGGAGCAGGAGGTGAATAATGTACATCACTGATTAGTGGAGCAGGAGTTGGATAACGTAATTCACTGATTAGCGGATCAGGAGGAGGATAACGTACATTACTAATTAGTGGAACAGAAGGTGGATAACGTACGTTACCTGTTAATGGAGTAGGAGGTGGATAACCTATATCACTGATTTTGGAGCAGGAGGTTGATAATGTATATCACTGATTAGTGGAGGAGGAGGTGGATAACGTACATCACTGATTAGTGGAACAGGAGGTGGAAAACGTACATCACTCATAAGTGGAGCATTAGGTGGAAAACGTGCATCACTTATTAGTGGAGCAGGAAGTGGATACTGTACATCACTGATTAGTGGAGCAGGAGGTGGATAACATGCATCACTTTTTATTAGTGCAGGAGGTGGATAAAATACATCACTGAATAGTGGAGCAGGAGGTGGATAACGTTCACAACTGATCAGTGGAGTAGGAGGTGGATAACGTACATCACTAATCAATGGAGTAAAAGGTGGATAACGCACAT
Organism: Panulirus ornatus; assembly: GCF_036320965.1. Classification (NCBI taxonomy): domain Eukaryota; kingdom Metazoa; phylum Arthropoda; class Malacostraca; order Decapoda; family Palinuridae; genus Panulirus; species Panulirus ornatus. The sequence continues at coordinate 1,283,320 of NC_092260.1, forward strand.
CACTGATTAGTGGAGCAGGAGGTAGATAACGTACATCACTGATTAGTGGAGCAGGAGGTGGATAACGCACATCACTGACTAGTGGAGCAGGTGTTGGATAACGTTCTTCACTTATTATTGGAGGTGGAGGTGGATAAAGTTCGTCACTGATTAGTGGAGCAGGAGGTTGATAACGTACATCACTTATTAGCGGAGCAGGAGGTGGATAACGTACATCACTGATCATCTTTAGCTCTGAAGGACATGATGCACCAAATAATGATGACGAAAGAAGAAAGAAATGTGCATGGCATTGCCGGATTCAGTTTCTGCGAAAGAAGATAAATTTCTGGTTTTAACTAGCACGTAATGTGTCGACCAGTTATGGCTACACAGACGTAAGGTGGAATTAATCAAATGTTATAAATCAAAGGAAGAGAAAGAGGAAAGGAAAGAGTAGAGTCCGAAAATGAAAATCCAGGCGAAGGTACACCACGAGGCCAGAGCTCTCGATGTAGTAGCCCGCTAGCTGTGAGACCAGGAGGACTACGAGACGGAAGATCGTATATAAGAAATGACTCCTGGAAATGTGGGAACCATGATTGCAAAGATGACTGACTACATGTGTCACCTGCTCTGCCCAGATGAGTACATGATTAGAGGTAAAGCAAAGGCTCAGAAGGGGAGGATTTCTACTCTTTATGGCATATTTGAATTAAGAGAAATTGTGGAAAATATTATAAATACATCGCGGAAAATGTAACTGAGAGAAGTTCTTCATAAAGTTAACGTTATGTAATCTTCCAACAATTGCAACGATCCAGAGCAAATATTTCATGATGAAAATGAAGGAACCATCAGGATGTATATGAAGCATGAAGGAACCATCAGGATGTACATGAAGCATAAAGGAACCATCAGGATGTATATGAAGCATGAAGGAACCATCAGGATGTACATGAAGCATGAAGGAACCATCAGGATGTATATGAAGCATGAAGGAACCATCAGGATGTATATGAAGCATGAAGGAACCATCAGGATGTACATGAAGCATAAAGGAACCATCAGGATGTATATGAAGTATGAAGGAACCATCAGGATGTACATGAAGCATGAAGGAACCATCAGGATGCATATGAAGCATGAAAGAACCATCAGGATGTATATGAAGCATGAAGGAACCATCAGGATGTATATGAAGCATGAAGGAACCATCAGGATGTACATGAAGCATGAAGGAACCATCAGGATGTATATGAAGCATGAAGGAACCATCAGGATGTACATGAAGCATGAAGGAACCATCAGGATGCATATGAAGCATGAAAGAACCATCAGGATGTACATGAAGCATGAAGGAACCATCAGGATGTATATGAACATGAAGGAACCATCAGAATGTACATGAAGAATGAAGGAACCATCAGGATGTACATGAAGCATGAAGGAACCATCAGGATGTGTATGAAGATGAAGGAACCATCAGAATGTACATGAAGCATGAAGGAACCATCAGGATGTACATGAAGCAGTGAAACACTCAAGGAAACTGTTCATATTCTATATAAAGACACAACTTGAATATGATTTTCAAGTTTGTTTTTTTCTCATAAAGAAACACAAAGAGCTAATAGAAAGGGTCCAGAGGAGGGCACCAGAGATGGTACCAGAGTTATGAACCACGGGGAAAGGCTTAAGGCTTTAGATTAGCTCACTTTGGGAAAAAGAAGAGTGAGGGGTGACCTGATTACAACCTTTAAGTTTTTAAAACTAATCGGTGACGTGGAAGGTGAACAGTGCTCTGAGAGGTGTCGAGATACAGCAACCAGGGAACAAAGCGTGTGATAAAGTAAGAAACTTGTTAACAAAGAAGTGAAGAAGTAAAATACAAGACTAGTGGATGAATGAAACAGAATGACTAAGATCAAGTTTGCTGCAGACTTTATTTAACTTAAGATTGTATGACAGTAGAGAATGAGAGATGTGACCCTACAAGTGTATTACTCCCTCCCTGCACACTACAAGTGGCCAATCACACACACACACACACACACACACACACACACACACACACACACACACACGTAGGAGTGACCACAAAGCCCCCTATACATGAATGTTGAGGTGCGATATAAATACAATAGAAACAATTCATAAGAAACTTTCAGAAATGTAAGATGATTTAGGGACACATATAACGAACAGTATACAAACCAGATCATATAGCTGCAGAGATGTCATCCCTACATGACTCTCAATAATCAAGATAATCTTATGTTTTATCTAGTGAACTTCCACACTTGAATGGCAATATACTAGATGGAAGAGCCACTGGCGTACACATGTTTGAGGGCAGTCTCTTGTAAGCCTGTATATAAAGATATTATTAGGTTGGACGTCACACCAGAATAATTTTGAATCTTATTTCTGTCACTAAGGCTATCCTGTGTGATTGATTACTTTACAATGGAATGTTATTATTACTTTATCTTTACGTTGGAGGCTCCAATCATGTCCAAAAGTCCACATCAAGGCCGAACCCTAACTGTAATTTATAGAAGTTAATGGAAGGGAGGAAGAAGAGACAAGGGAAAGTATTTACGAGTTTTGAAGAAAGTGAAGAACCTTTTCTTTAAAATGTGCCGGGTCATAGATATCAGAAAAGACATGAGAGGAGCAGAGTTCCAAAGTCTCAAGTTTGGGGAAAGAAAAAGTTATCAAAACGGCCCACCCTTGAGTTGGCGATGGCCACACAATAATCATGTAATGCAGTGGTTTGCCCAGCATTGCGTGGTCTAACTAGTAGTGGGTGCACACAAGCAGCCAACCAAATTCATGCCTATACAAGACGGAAAATGAATCCACATTTGGAGTAGGACAAGTAGGTCAGGTTTTCAAGTTAGCATGGGAGAGTTGATAAGTTAGACCGCTTTTGATTCAACTCTGTCAAGTAAGGATGCAGATATGAGAGCAGTACCCCATGTAAAGATGGATCAGTCCTTTGTATAAACGGAGCAACTGATCAGTAGAAAAGAAATTTAAACATCTATACAGGACTCCCAGTTTCATAGAAGCAGACTCAGCAATTCCTGTAATGTGGGGTTTCTAAGGAGTGGATGTTACAGTAATACCATATATGTTCACTGAGTCAAGAGGTGGAACTACAGAACCATCAAAGGAGAGTCGGGAGTATAGAGAAGTTTTCCATAGAGAGATGGGTAGAAACTGGTTCTATGAGAAACTAAACTTAACCAGATTTCGTCTACCCCACTGAGATAACCTGTTCAAGTCTGAGTTCATTGAGGAAGCTGTGTCAAGACGAGTTGATGGAGAAAGGGAGAGAGACTGATCCATCAACAACCATGGAGCCAGATCAGCCAGAGTGGAAGCTAAGCGAGAGAGGGAAGCCAAAAGAGGGGAGCTTAGAGATGAGACCCCGATTCCACACCCTGTCAAAAGCCTTGGATATGTCAAAGGCAACAACACGTGACTCCCCAAACTCTTCCATGGATGATGACCAGACATTAGTTAGATGGGAAAGAATATCACCAGTGGATCAGAGAAAAGACTATGATTTTCGAGGTGTTTAAGAATATGGGAGTTGAGGAGGGATTCAAAGACTTTGGAAATGGTAGATATCAAAGCAACAGGACGATAGTTAAAAGAGTTAGAGCGGTCACAGTTTCTGAGGGATGGGACATACCAACGCATGCTTCCAAGAGGGAAAGATTTGATTTTTAAACAGAAATGGAACAAACGACCAAGCCACGTGCCACCATTACGCTATGTACAAAGTCGTGTACAAACAAGTCATACAACTGAGTAGCATATCACTGCCATCATGATAGTAACTAAGTATCTAGAAAACGAGATATTTCAGCATCCTGTAATATGTAACCAATTTTCTTGACTCTCATAAAACATGTCTAGGTGATGTAGGTGATCCCTACGATTTTTTATATGATATTTGATACTTATATCCCTATAACATTTTATATCCATCATCTTATATCCCTATATCGTCTTATATCCCTATATCGTCTTATATCCGCATATCATCTTTAGAATCATTGATCACACTTGTCTGTAATGAAAGATATGGATTTGAAATCGCACCTCAGTAGCTCATACAATTTTATCTAACATGTAATTTTTCTGTACATGTAGCACGACATGTTTCGTGAGGACAATCCACCTCATCAGGTGCCATTACTTAACAGTGTTATTCAAATCCCAACATCACGCTTGGTTCCCGCCGTCCAACACCAATCATTAAGGCTAAGCATTCTCTGCTATGTATGGTCGTAACCCTTGTAAGGGAGAGTGATTAAGGGGGGGTCAGGTGGCGGAGGTTGATCTGGGTAGCTAGGTGTGTCATGAACAATTATTTTGTGTTTTCGTGTTTTGTCAATTCTCTCAATGATTTGGTTAAGGCTAGGATGGGCCTTAGAATTGCATGGGGACAAATGAAAGTTCGTAGTATTTGCAATACAGATTCAATGACGTTGCGTGTGGCATAGTCAGCAGAGGGGTATAAAATAACGGGATTTTCAAGATCTATGGGGTGATAATTTTCATGACAATGTTTAGCGATTTCATTTTTGTGATCATCCCTGTGCAGTGAATGTCGATGCTAGTAACACCTCTCCGTTACAGTCTTACCGGCCTGGCCTACATAAATATATCTAGATACCTTGCATTTGACGGCGTAAACACTACCAAAGGTTGCATGATTTGGCTTACTGTTCATTAAGGTCTTATGTTCCTACATCATCATATACATCCAACATCATTTAGATCGTACTTTTTATAAACAGCTTGTGTGTGTGTGTGTTCTTGAGGAATGATCGATCATACGATGCTTATGTTTGCAGCAACGTCGATGGCTTCCTCGTCTTGTCTGCTAGTGATGAGGCTTCTGGTGTGGCTCTTGGTTATCAGGGAAGTGCAAAGCCATGACGACACTCTGCCTGACGACGTGGCTGGTGATCTGAGGAAAGTGGACATGATAGTGAGTCAGGTAGTGAAGGAACACCTGGCTGGATGTTACCTGGTGCTGGCCACAACATCACAACACAACATAATATTTCCTACCGTTCTCACGTGAGTTGAGAACACTATTTCTTAAAGCATTGTGAGAGATGTTCTCTGGACTGTAATTATCACCGGAAGTTTCTCGACCGGTTCACTACACCAAAAGACTAGATGATGTGTTGTGAAACTTTTCCCGTAACTCAGTCTGAAGGAAAATGTTTGTAGGGTTGCCCACCTCGCACAGTTTCAATAGCAGTTTGAAAACCTCTTCGGTGAGCCACAGTTGTTGGACATTTCTCTAAGTTTACAAGAATTTGCATAAAATGTAGAATTATGACTATAACCTATAAATTGGGCCCAAAAGATTAAGAAAGAATTTTTAAGATATAAGGAGTAAGTGGGCAGATAACCAGGTTGAAAGTTGCAGACAACAGGGAACCTGACTTACTGGGTCACGTACGAGACTGACTGACTTAATGCCTCTTAACCTGAACGTAATAACTTACGTTCTATGACGGGAAGAACTGGTGACGTATGATGCATATCATTTTGTATTCATCAATGATTTGATATTTCTGAAGACAAGAAAACGATGTTACTTGAGCATGACTGCATTACAGAGGCATAGATCACAAAATCCAGTAATGATGTGTTGCCTGAATGTAAACTACCAGTAACCAGGGGTCAAAGGTCGACCAATTTGCAACCGTATTGTTTACAATATTAACATAGATTGTTACTCTACAAAACTGATTATGTTACGCGCTGCATCACTATTAGCCAATATTATCAGCTCCAGTAATATGTAACACTAAAGACCAGAGTATTGTTGTATCTAGGATGTGTGTGATCCTTGTAAAGTTTTATAGATAAGAGATAAAACAATTAAGATTTAGATTTGCCAAAAATACTTTGTGACTATTTCTCTTGTTGTTGAGTCCTCGATGGTGTAGCCACAGTTGTCAGTCATTAGTGTGTGGAGGATGGTGGTCAGTGCTACAGCTCAGGTCTAGGGTAGAGAAGGTTGAGGCAATAAGACATCGTGATCACGGATGGTCTTCAACACATCATAATCATGGATGGTCTTCCACACATCATGATCATGGATGGTCTTCCACACATCATGATCATGGATAATCTTCCACACATCATGATCATGGATGGTCTTCCACACATCATGATCATGGATGGTCTTCCACACATCATGATCAGGGATGGTCTTCCACACAACAGGATCATGGATTCTTCCACACATAATGATCATGGATGGTCTTCCACACATAATGATCATGGGTGGTCTTCTAAATATCATGATAAGGGATGGTCTCACACACTTCATGATCATGGATGGTCTTCCAAACATCATAATCATGGATGGTCTTCAACACATCATGATCATGGAAGGTCTTCTAGACAAGATATCATGATCATGGATGGTCTTCCACATATCCGGTTCATGGATGGTCTGACACAAGACATAATGATCATTGATGGTCTTCCAAAAATTATGATCAAGAATGGTCTTCTACACATCATGATCATGGAAGGTCTTTCACACATCATGATCATGGAAGGTCTTCCACACAAGACATCATGATCATGGATGGTCTTCCACACATCATGATCATGAATGGCCTTCCACACATCATAATTGTGGATGATCTTCCACAGACAATGATCAGGGAGGGTCCTCCACACATCATGATCAGGGATGGTCTTCCACACATCATGATCAGGAATGGTCTTCCACACATCATGATCATGGATGGTCTTCCACACATCATTATCATAGATGGCCTTCCACACATCATGATCATGGATGGTCTCCCACATATCATGATCAAGGATGGTCTTCCACACATAAGGATCATGGATGGTATTCCACATATCATGATCATGGATAGTCTTTCACACATCATGAATATGCATGATCTTCCAGACATAATAACGGATGGTCTTCCACATATAATGAACATAGATGGTCTTCAGCATATCAAGATCATGGATGGTCTTCCAAACATCATGATCATGGATGGTCGTTCACACATAAGGATCAGGGATGGTCTGCCGGACATCATGATCATGGATGGTCTTCTACACATCATGATCATGGATGGTCTTCTACACATAATGATCATGGATGATCTTCCACACATCATAATAGGAGATGGTCTTCCATACATTATGATCATGGATGGTCTTCCACACATCATGATCATGGATGGTCTTCCACACAATAATGATCTGGGATGCTATTCCACACATAATGATCTTGAAGGATCCTCCACCCATCATGATCAGGGATGCTATTCCATACATAATGATCATGAACGGTCCTCCACCCATCATGATCAGGGATGCTATTCCACACATGATCATGGATGATCTTCCACACATCATGGTCATGAATGGACTTCCAGACAAGACATCATGATCATGGATGATCTTCCACACATCATGATTAGGGATGGACTTCCAGAGAAGACATCATGATCAAGGACGGTTTTCCATACATCATGATCAGGGATGGTCTTACACACATCATGATCATGGATGATCTTCCACACATCATGATCTTGGATGATCTTCCACACATCATAATCATGAATAGACTTCCAGACAAGACATCATGATCATGGATGATCTTCCACACATCATGATCAGGGATGGACTTCCTGACAAGACATCATGATCAAGGACGGTTTTCCACACATCATGATCAGGGATGGTCTTACACACATCATGATCATGGATGTTCTTCCATACATCATGATCAGGGATGGTCTTACACACATCATGATCATGGATGGTCTTCCACACATCGTGGTCATTGATGATCTTCCACGCATCATGATTGGGGATGGACTTCCACACATCATGATCATGGATGGTCCTCCACACATCATGATCATGGATTATCTTCCACTCATCATGATCATGGATGGTTTTCCAGACATCATGGTTAGGGATGGTCTTCAAGACATCATGGTCAGGGATGGTCTTCCACACATCATGATAATGGATGGTCTTCCACACATCATGATCATGAATGGTCTTCCAGACAACATGATCAGGAATGGTCTTCCACACATCATAATTAGGTATGCTCTACCGCACATCATGATCATGGATGGTCTTCTAGAAATCAAGGCCAAGAATGGTCTTCCACACATCATGATAATAGATGGTCTTCCACACATAATGATCAGGGATGGTCTTCCATAAAACAGGATCATGAATGGCCTTTCACACATCATGATCATGGATGGGCTTCCACACATCATGATCAGGGATGGTCTTCCATATATCAGGATCATAGATGGTCTTCCACACATCATGATTATGGATGGTCATCCAAATATAATGATCAGGAATAGTCTTCCACACATCATGATCAGGGATGGTCTTCCACACATCATGATCAGGGATGGTCTTCCACACAAGATATCATGATCATGGATGGTCTTCTACACATCATGATTATGATCATAGATGGCTTTACACACATCATGATTAGGGATGTTCTTCCACAAATCATGAGCATGGTTGGTCTTCTACACATCGTGATCATGGATGGTTTTCCACACACAATGATCAGGGGTGGTCTTCCACACATGATATCAAGAAAGGTCTTCCACACATCATGATCAGGGATGGTGATCTACACATCAGGGTCATAGATGGTCTTCCACACATCAAGATCATGGATGGTCTTCCACCAAAAATGATCAACGATGGTCTTCCACACATCATGGTCATGGATGGTCTTCCATACATCATGACCATGGATGGTCTTCCACACGTGATGATCATGGGTGGTCTTCCATATATCATGATAACAGATGGTCTTCGACACATTATGATCATGGATGGTCTACACATCACGATTACGGATGATGTTCCATCCACAATGATCAGGGATGGTCTTCCAGTCATCATGATCAGGGATAGGCTTCCACACAACATGATCATGTATAGTCTTCCACACATCTTGATCATGGATGGTCTTTCACACATAATGATCAGGGATGGTCTTACACACATTATGAAAATGGATGGTCTTTCACACACAATTATCATGCATGGTCTTCCACTCACCATGATCATGGATGATTTTCCACACATCATGATCATGGGTGGTCTTCCACACAAGACATCATGATCATGGATGGTATTCCACACCTCATAATCATGGATGGTCTTCCAAACATCATGTTCATGGATGGTGTTCCACACAACTTGATATTAGATTGGTTTTCACACAATGGTCAGGGATGGTCTTTCACACATCAATATCATGGATGGTCTTCCACACATTATGATCATGGATAGTCTTCCACATATAATGATCAGGGATGATCTTCCACACATCATGATCATGAATGGTCTTCCAGACATCATGATCATGGATGGTCTTCCACACATGATGATCATGGATGGTGTTCCACACATCATGATCATTGATGGTCTCCCACCCCTCATGATTATGAACGGTATTCCATACATCATGATAATGGATGGTCTTCCACCTATATGATCAAGGCTAGCCTTCCACACATCATGATAATGGATGGTCTTCCACACATCAGAATCATGGATGATCTTCCACACATCATGATCAGGGATGGTCTTCCACATATCATGACCATGGATGGTCTTACACATATCATGATCAGCGATGGTCTTCCATACATAATAATCAGGTTATGGTCTTCCAAACATCATGATCATGGATGGTGTTCCATACATCACGATCAGAGATAATCTTCCACACATAATGAACAGGATGGTCTTCCACACAAGACATCACGGCCTTGGATGGTCTTTTGCACATCATGATTATGGATGGTCTTCGAAACAAAATGATCATGGATGGCCTTCCACATATCATGATCAGGGACGGTTTTCCACACAAGACATTACGGTCTTGGATGGTCTTCCACACAAGACATCACGGTCTTGGATGGTCTTCTGCACATGAAGATCATGGATGGCCTTCCACACTTCATGATCAGGTATCGTCTCCCGTACATCATGATCATGGATGGTCTTCCACACATCGTGATCATAGATGGTCTTCCACCGATAATGATCAACGATGGTCTTCTACATATGATCATGGATGGTCTTCCACACATCATGATCATGGATGTTCTTCCACACATAATGATCATGAATGGTCTTCCACACATGATAATGGATGGTCTTCACATTACACATGATCATGGATGGTCTTCCCAAATCATGATCATGGGAAGGTCTTCCAACATCTTGATCATGGATGGTCAATCACACATCATAATCATGGTGGCTCTTCCCACAAATCATGATCATAGATGGTCTGCCTACACATCATGATTATGGATGGTACTCTTCAGTACATCATGATCATGGATGGTCTTCCAGAAATCATGATCATGGATGGTCTTCCACACAACATATGATCATGGATGGTCTTCCACACATCATGATCATGGATGGTCTTCCACATCATGATCATGGATGGTATTTCACACATCATGATCATGGATGGTCTTCAGACATCATGATCATGGATGGTCTTCCACACAAGACATCATGATCATGGATGGTCTTCCACACATCATGATCAAGGATGGTCTTCCACACATCATGATCATGAATGGTCTTCCACACATCATGATCATGGATGTCTTCCACACCTCATGATCATGGATGGTCTTCCACACATCATGATCATGGATGGTTTTCAACATCAATGATCAAGGATGGTCTTCCACACATCATGATCAAGGGTGGTCTTCAACTCATCATAATCATGGATGGTCTTCCATACATCATGATAAGGGATGGCTTTCCGCACATCATGATCATGGATGGTCTTCCAAATATTATGATAATGGATGGTCTTCACAAGATCATGATCATGGATGGTCTTCCACACATCATAATCATGGATGGTCTTCCACACATCATTATCATGGATGGTCTTCCACACATCATAATCATGGATGGTCTTCCACACATCATGATCATGGATGGTCTTACATACATCAGATCATAGATGGTCTTCCACAAATCATGATTATGGATGGTCTTCCACACATCATGATCATGGATGGTCTTCAACACGTCAAGATGATGGATGATCTTCCAGAAAAGATATGATCATCGGTGGTTTTCCACACTTCATGATCACGGATGGTCTTCCACACATCATGATCAGGGATGGTCTTCCACACATCGTGTTAATGGATGGTCTTCCATCATCTCAGAATGGATGTTCCACACATCATGATCAAGGATGGTCTTACACATCATGATCATGGATGGTCTACCAGACAACACATCATGATCATGGATGGTCTTCCACATCATGATCATTGATGGTCTTCCAGACATCATGATCAGTGGATGGTCTTCCACACATCATGATCAGGGATGTTTTCCACACATCACGATCAGGGATGGTCTTCCACATATCAAGATCAGAGATGGTCTTCCATACATAATGATCAGGGATGGTCTTCCACACATCATGATCATGGATGGTCTTCCAACCATAATAATCAAGGATGGTCTTCCACACATGATCGTGGATGGTCTTCCACACATCTTGATCATGGATGGTCTTCCAGCCAAGACATCATGATTGTGATTGGTTTTCAACATATCATGATCATGGATGGTCTTCCACATATCTTGATCATGGATGGTCTTCCAGAGAAGACATCATTATCATGGATGGTCATCCACACATCTTGATCTTGGATGGTCTTCCTCACATTGTGATCATGGATGGTCTTTCACACATAATCATCATGGATAGTCTTCCACACATCATGATCATGGATGATCTACACTTCATGATCGTGGATGATCTTCTACACATCATGATCATGGATAAACTTCCAGACAAGACATTATGATTAAGGATGGTCTTCCAGACAAGACAACATGATCATGGATGGTCTTCCAGAAAAAACATCATGATCATGGACGGTCTTCCACACATATTGACCAGGGTTAGTTTTCCATATAACATGATCAGGGATGGTCTTCCACACATTATTATCTTGAATGGTCTTTCACACATTATGATCAGGGAGGGCCTTCCACACATCATGATTATATATGGTCTTCCACACATCATGATCATGGATGATCTTCCACACATCATGATCATGGATGGACTTCCAGACAAGACATCATGATCATGAATGGTCTTCCAGACAAGACAACATGATCATGGATAGTCTTTCACACAAGACATCATCATCATCATGGACGGTCTTCCACACATCATGACTAGAGATGGTCTTCCATATAACAAGATCAGGGGTGGTCTTCCACACATTATTATCTTGAATAGTCTTTCACACATTTTGATCAGGGAGGTCCTTCTACACATCATGATCATATATGGTCTTCCACATATCATAATCAATGAGGGTCTTCCACACAAGACATCATGATCATGGATGGTCTTCCACACATCATAATCATGGTTGGTCTTCCACATCATGGTCATTGATGATCTTCCACACATCATGATCATGGATGGGCTTTCAAACATCATTGACATGCATGGCCTTCCACACTTCATAATCAGGGATGGTATCCAGTACATCATGATCATGGATGGTCTTGAACACATCATAATTATGGATTGTCTTCCACACGTCATGATCATGGATGGTCTTCAACACGTCAAGATAATGGATGGCCTTCCAGAAATGATATCATGATCATGGATGGTTTTCCACACTTCATGATCAGGAATGGTCTTCCACACATCATGATCAGGGATGGTCTTCCACACATCGTGGTCATGGATGGTCTTCCACACATCATGATCAGGATGTTCTTCCATGCGTAATGATCAGGTATGCTCTTCCAAACATCATGATCATGGATGGTGTTCCACATATCATGATCCTAGATGATATTCCGCACTTAATGAACAGGGATGGTCTTCCACACAAGATATCATGGTCATGGATAGTCTTCTGCACATCATGATCATAGATGGTATTCCACACAAAATGATCATGGATGACCTTCCACACATCATGATCATGGATAGTCTTCCACACATGATGATCAAGGATGTTCTTTCACACATCATGATCATGGATGGTCTTCCACACATCATGATCATGGATGGTGTTCCACACATCATGATCATGGATTATCTTCCACACCTCATGATCATGGATGGTCTTCCATACATCACGATAATGGATGGTCTTCCACCCATAATGATCAAGGATAGCCTTCCTCACACCTTGATCATGGATGGTCTTCCACACATCATGATCAGGAATGGTCTTCTACATCTCTTGATCAGGGATAGTCATCCACAATTCATGGTCATGGATGGCCTTCCAAGCTGCATGATCAGTGATCGTCTCCCATGCATCATAAACATGGATGGTCTTCCACACATTATGATCATGGATGGTATTCCACCGATAAAGATCAACGATGGTCTTCCACGTATCATGATTATGGATGGTCTTCCACACATCATGATCATAGATGGTCTTCCATACATCACGATAATGGATGGTCTTCCACCCATAATGATCAAGGATAGCCTTCCTCACACCTTGATCATGGATGGTCTTCCACACATCATGATTAGGAATGGTCTTCTACATCTCTTGATCAGGGATGGTCATCCACAATTCATGGTCATGGATGGCCTTCCATGCTGCATGATCAGTGATCGTCTCCCATGCATCATAAACATGGATGGTCTTCCACACATTATGATCATTGATGGCATTCCACCGATAAAGATCAACGATGGTCTTCCACGTATCATGATTATGGATGGTCTTCCACACATTATGATGTTGGATGGTCTTCCACACATAACGATTATGGATGGTCTTCCACACATCATGATCATGGATGGTTCTCCAAATATCATGATCGTGGATGGTCCTCCACACATGAGGATCAGAGATGGTATTCCACACATCTTGATTATCGATGGTGTTCCACACATAATGATTAGGGATGGTCTTCCAGACATCATGATCAAGTATGGTCTTCCACACATCATGATCATAGATAGTCTTCCACACATCATGATCATGGATGGTCTTTCACACATAATGCCTAGGAACGGTCTTCCACAAATTATGATCATGGATGGTCTTCCCCATATCATTATCATGGATCGTCTTCCACTCATCATGATCATGGATAGTCTTTCACACATCATGATCATGGATGGTCTTCCACACAAGACATCAAGATCATGGATTGTCTTCCACACCTCCTGATCGTGGATGGTCTCCCATACATCATGATCATAGATGGGATAGCCTTTCATACATCATGATCACGAATGTTCTTCAACTCATCTTGATCATGGATGGTCTTCCACATATTATGACATTGGATGGCCTTGAACATATAATGATCATGCATGGTCTTCCACACATCATCATTATGGATTGTCTTTTACACGTTATCTTAATCATGGATGGTCTTCCACATATCATGATCATGGATGGTCTTCCACACATCATGATCATGGATGGTCTCCCACACATCATGATCATAGATGGTCTTCCAAACATCATGATCATGGATGGTCTACGCATCATGGTCATGGATGATCTTCCACACACCGGGATTATAGATGGACTTCCACACACCGTGATCATAGATGGACTTCCACACACCGGGATCATAGATGGACTTCCAGACAAGACATAATGATCAAGGACCGTCTTTTAGAGAAGAGAACGTTATCATGGATGGTCTTCTAGACAAGACATCATGACCCTGGACGGACTTCCACACATCATGATCAGGGATACTCTTCCATGTAACAAGATCAGAGATTCTCTTCCATATAACAAGATCATGGATGGTCTTCCACGCATCATGATCAGGATTCTCTTCCAGATAAGACATCATGATCATGGATGGGCTTCAACACATCATGATCATCGATGGATTGCCTTATTCACTTTACGATCATGGATGGTTTTCCACTCATCATGATAGTGGATGAACTTCTACACATCATGATCAGGGATGGTCTTCCAATATTTGATATGGATTCTTCAGACAAGACATCATGATCATGGATGGTCTTCGACACATCGTGATCATGGATGGTCTTCAACACATCATGATCATGGATGGTTTTATTCACTTTATCATCATGGATAGTCTTCCACTCATCATTATAATGGATGGTCTTCCACCTCATATCATGGATGGCTTCCAACAAACTCATGATCATGGATGGTCTTCCACAACAACATATCATGGATGGTCTCCAGACAACATCATGATCATGGATGTCTTCCACAACATATCATGTATGGTCCTCCACAAGACATCATGATCATGGTGGTTTCAACATATGATCAGGGATGTCTTCAATACAGATCATGGATTGTCTTCACAATCATGATAGGTGGCTTCCACATAATGATCATATGGTTTCAAAATGATCATGATGGTTTCCCATCATGATCATATGAAATATATTGGATTTTCCAACATGATCAGGATGGTCTTCACATTCATGACAGGATGTTCACACTCATGTTAGGGATGGTTTCACATATCATATCAAGATGGTTTCACACTCAGATATGATGGTCTTCCGACATCATGATCATGGATGGTCTTCCAACATTATGATCATGGATGGCTTTCCACACATTAATGATCAGGGATGGTCTTCCACACATCATGATCATGGATGGTCTTCCACGACATCATGATTAGGGATGGTCTTCCACACATCATGATCATAGATGGTCTTACACACATCATGATAAGAGATGGTCTTCCACACAAGACATCATGATCATGGATGATCTTCCACACAATCATGATCATGGATGGACTTCCACATCACATCATTGAATCATTGATGGTCTTTCCACACATCAGATCGGATGGTCTTCCCATATCGATCATGATGTCATAAACATGATCTGGATGTCTTCCAACATCATGAATCTCCAACATATGATCAAGGATGCACTGAGTATGGTCTTCCACACATCATGATCATGGATGGTCTTCCAGACATCATGATACGGATGTTTCACACATCATGATCAGGGAGTCTTCCACATATCATGATCATGGATGGTCTTCCAACAAATCATTAATGGTTCAATATGGATGGTCTTCCACACATCATGATAGGATGGTCTTCCAACATCATGATCATGATGTTTCATCCATGATCAGGATGGCTTCCAACATCATGATCAGGATGGTTTACCAAACTGATCATGAAAGGTTTCCACACATCTATGATCATGGATGGTCTTCCATATCAAATCATGGATGGTCTTCCAACATCATGATAGGATGGTCTTCACACATCATGATCATGGATGGTCTTCCACACATAATGATCATTGATGGTCTTCCACATCATGATCATGGATGGTCTTCCACACATCATGATCATGGATGGTTCCAGCATCATGATCATGGATGATCTTCCAACACTCATGATCATAGGATGGTCTTCCAACAAACATATGATCAGGATGGTCTTCTAAATGATATGAGTAACTAAACATGGATGGTCTTCCAACAAGCATCATACTGGAGGTCTTCCACACATCATATCAGGTATGGTCCTTAACAAATCATGAGATAGTCTTCCATATATGATCTGGATGGTCTTCCACGCATCATGATCAGGATGCTCTTCCAGTTAAGACATTATGATCATGGATGGTCTCCAACACATCATGATCAGGATGTCTTCACACATAGGTCATGGATGGTTTTCCACTCATCATGATAGTTGATGGTCTTCTACTCATCATGTTCAGGGATGGTCTTCCACATATCATGATCATGGATGGTCTTCCAGACAAGACATCATGATCATGGATGTTCTTCAACACATCGTGATCATTGATGGTCTTCAACACACCATGATCATGGATGGTCTTCAACACACCATGATCATGGATGGTTTTATTCACTTTTTGATCATGGATGGTCTTCCACTTATCATGATAATGGATGGTCTTCACACATCATGATCATAGGATGGTTTCCAACATAATCATGATCAAGGATGGTCTTCCACACAATGATCATGGATGGTCTTCCAGCACATCATGATCATGGATGGTCTTCCACATCATGATCAGGATGGTCTTCATAAATCATGATCATTGATAGTCTTCCACATATCGTGATCATAGATGGTCTTCCACACACGATAATCAGGGATGGTCTTCCATAGATAATGATCATGAAAGGTCTTCCACATCTCATGATCATGGATTGTCTTCAACATATCATGATCATGGATGGTCTTTCACCGATAATGATGAACGATGGTCCTCCACATACCATTATCATGGATGATCTTCCACATATCATGATCATGGATGGTCTTACATAAATAATAATCATTGGTAGTTTTCAACACATCATGATATTAAATGGTCTTCAACACATTATAATCACTTATGGTCTTCCTCAAATCATGATCATGGATGGTGTTCCTCATATCATGAATATGGATTGTGCTCCACCTATGATTATAAGCAATGGTCTTCCAGACATCATTATTATGTATGGTCTCCCAAACATCTTGATCATGGACGGTCTTCTGTACATCATCATCATGGATTGTCTTTCACACATAATGATTCGGGATGGTTTGCCTCACATGACGACCATGGATGGCCTTCCACCCATCATGATCATGAATGGTGTTCCACGCTTCATGATCATGGATTGTCTTCCATGAATGATCATGGATGGCATTTTACATATTATGAGTCATGGATGGTCTTCCACACATTATGATCATGAGTGGTCTTCCACAATTCATGTTCATGGATGTTCTTCCACACATCATGAACATGGATGGTTGTATACATATCATGATCATGGATGCTCTTCCACATATCATTATGATCATGGAGGGTCGTCCAGGCAAAACATCATGATCATGGATGGTCTTCCACATATCATGATCATTGATGGTCTCACATATCATGATTAGAGGTGGTCTTCCACACATATTGTCCAAAGATGGTCTTCCAAATAATGATCATAAATAGTGTTCCACACATAATGATCATGGATGACCTACCACATATCATGAGCAAGGTTGGTTTTCCACACATCATGATCAGGTATGGTCTTCGACATATCATGATCATCAATAGTCTTCCACACATCATGATCCTGGATGGTCTTCTACACATCATGATTATGGATGGTCTTCTACACATTATCATGGATGGTCTTCCACACATCATGATTATGGATTGTCTTCGCCATATGATTAGAGATGGTCTTCCACACATAATGTGCAAGGATGGTCTTCCACACAATGATAATGGATGGTGCTTCACACATAATGATCATGGATGACATTCCTCATATCATGATCATGGATGGCCTTCCACACATAATGGTCATGGATGGTTTTCCAAACATCGTAATTAGCGATGGTCTTCCACAAATCATGATCATAGATAGTCTTCCACATATCGTGATCATGGATGGTCTTCCACACATCATGATCATTGATTGTCTTCGCCATATGATTAGAGATGGTCTTCCACACATAATGTGCAAAGATGGTCTTCCACACAATTGTAATGGATGGTGCTTCACACTTAAGGATCATGGATGACCCACCACATATCATGACCATGGATGGTCTTCCACACATAATGGTCATGGATGGTTTTCCAAACGTAATAATTAGCGATGGTCTTCCAAAAATCATGATCATTGATAGTCTTCCACATATCGTGATCATAGATAGTCTTCCACACACGATAATCAGGGATTGTCTTCCATAGATAATGATCATGAAAGGTCTTCCACATCTCATGATCATGGATTGTCTTCAACATATCATGATCATGGATGGTCTTTCACCGATAATGATGAACGATGGTCCTCCACATATCATTATC
Organism: Panulirus ornatus; assembly: GCF_036320965.1. Lineage (NCBI taxonomy): Eukaryota > Metazoa > Arthropoda > Malacostraca > Decapoda > Palinuridae > Panulirus > Panulirus ornatus. The sequence goes on from NC_092260.1 coordinate 1,302,273, forward strand.
ATGGATGATTTTCCACATATCATGATCATGGATGGTCTTACATAAATAATAATCATTGGTAGTTTTCCACACATCATGATATGAAATGGTCTTCAACACATTATGATCACTTATGGTCTTCCTCAAATCATGATCATGGATGGTGTTCCTCATATCATGAATATGGATGGTGCTCCACCTATGATTATAAGCAATGGTCTTCCAGACATCATGATTATGTATGGTCTTCCAAACATCTTGATCATGGACGGTCTTCTGTACATCATCATCATGGATAGTCTTTCACACATAATGATTCGGGATGGTTTGCCTCACATGACGACCATGGATGGCCTTCCACCCATCATGATCATGGATGGTGTTCCACGCTTCACGATCATGGATTGTCTTCCATGAATGATCATGGATGGCATTTTACATATTATGAGTCATGGATGGTCTTCCACACATTATGATCATGAGTCATCTTCCACAAATCATGTTCATGGATGTTCTTCCACACATCATGAACATGGATGGTTGTATGCATATCATGATCATGGATGCTCTTCCACATATTATTATGATCATGGAGGGTCGTCCAGGCAAAACATCATGATCACGGATGGTCTTCCACACATCATGATCATTGATGGTCTCTCACATATCATGATTAGAGGTGGTCTTCCACACATATTGTCCAAAGATGGTATTCCAAACAATGATCATAAATAGTGTTCCACACATAATGATCATGGATGACCTACCACATATCATGAGCAAGGTTGGTTTTCTACACATCATGATCAGGTATGGTCTTCGACATATCATGATCATCAATAGTCTTCCACACATCATGATCCTGGATGGTCTTATACACTCCATGATTATGGATGGTCTTCTACACATTATCATGGATGGTCTTCCACACATCATGATTATGGATTGTCTTCGCCATATGATTAGAGATGGTTTTCCACACATAATGTGCAAGGATGGTCTTCCACACAATGATAATGGATAGTGCTTCACACATAATGATCATGGATGACATTCCTCATATCATGATCATGGATGGCCTTCCACACATAATGGTCATGGATGGTTTTCCAAACATCGTAATTAGCGATGGTCTTCCACAAATCATGATCATAGATAGTCTTCCACATATCGTGATCATGGATGGTCTTCCACACACAATAATCAGGGATGGTCTTCCACACATAATGATCATGAAATGTCTTCCACATCTCATGATCATGGATTGTCTTCAACATATGATGATCATGGATGGTGTATCACCTATAATGATCAACGATGCTCCTCCACATATAATCATCATGGATGGTCTTCCACACATCATGATCATGGATGGTCTTACAGAAATAATAATAATTGATGGTCTTCCACACATCATAATATTAAATGGTCTTCAACCCATTATGATCACTTATGTTCTCCCCTCACATAATGATTATGGGTGGTCTTCCTATATCATGAATATGGGTGGTGCTCCGCCTATGATTATCAGGAATGGTCTTCCAGACATCATGATTATGGATGGTCTTCCACACATCTTAATCATGGATGGTCTTCTGTACATCATGATCGTGGATTGTCTTTCACACAAAATGATTCGGGATGGTTTTCCTCACATGACGACCATGGATGGCCTTCCACCCATCATGATCATGGATGGTCTTCCACGCTTCATGAACATGGATGGTCTTCCATGAATGATCATAGATGGCATTTTACACATTATGTGTCATGGATGGTCTTCCACACATTATGATCATGAGTGGTCTTCCAAAAATCATGTTCAATGATGTTCTTCCACACATCATCAACAAGGATGGTTGTATTCATATCATGATCATGGATGGTCTTCCACATATTATTATGATGATGGAGGGTCTTCCAGGCAAGACATCATGATCATGGATGGTCTTCCACATATCATGATCATTGATGGTCTCTCACATATCATGATTAGAGGTGGTCTTCCACACATATTGTCCAAAGATGGTCTTCCAAACAATGATCATGAGTAGTGTTCCACACACAATGATCATGGATAACCTACCACATATCATGAGCAAGGTTGGTTTTCCACACATCATGATCAGGTATAGTCTTCGACATATCATGATCATCAATAGCCTTCCACACATCATGATCCTGGATGGTCTTCTACACATCATGATTATGGATGGTCATCTACACATTATCATGGATGGTCTTCCACACATCATGATCATGGATTGTCTTCGCCATATGATTAGAGATGGTCTTCCACACATAATGTGCAAAGATGGTCTTCCACACAATGATAATGGATGGTGCTTCACACATAATGATCATGGATGACCTTCCACATATCATGATCATGGATGGTCTTCCACCCATAGAGGTCATGGATGGTTTTCCAAACATCATAATTATCAATGGTCTTCCAAGAATCATGATCATGGATAGTCTTCCACATATCGTGATCATGGATGGTCTTCCACACACTATAATCAGGGATGGTCCTCAACACATAATGATCATGAAAGGTCTTCCACATCTCATGATCATGGATTGTCTTCAAAATATCATGATCATGGTTGGTCTTTCACCGATAATGATCAACGATGGTCCTCCACATATCATTATAATGGATGATCTTCCACAAATCATTATCATGGATGGTCTTACATAAATAATAATCATTGATGGTCTTCCATACATCATGATATTATATGGTCTTCCACACATTATGATCACTTATGGTCCTCCTCACATCATGATCATGGATGGTCTTCCTCATATCATGAATATGGATGGTGCTCCACCTATGATTATCAGAACTGGTCTTCCAGACATCATGATTATGGATGGTCTTCCACATATCTTGATCATGGACGGTCTTCTGTACATCATCATCATGGATTGTCTTTCACACATAATGATTCGGGATGGTTTTCCTCATATGACGACCATGGATGGCCTTCCACCCATCATGATCATGGATGGTCTTCCGCGCTTCATGATCATGGATTGCTTCCATGAATGATCATGGATGGCATTTTCCACACATATGAGTCATGGATGGTCTTCCACACATTATGATCTTGAGTGGTCTTCCACAAATCATGTTCATGGATGTTCTTAAACACATCGTCAACATGGATGGTTGTCCACACATCATGATCATGGATGGTCTTCCACATACTATTATGATCATGGAGGGTCTTCAGGCAAGACATCATGATCATGGATGGTCTTCCACATATCATGATCATTGATGGTCTCACATATCATGATTAGAGGTGGTCTTTCACAAATATTGTGCAAAAATGTTCTTCCAAACAATGATCATGAATAGTGTTCCACGCATAATGATCATGGATGACCTACCACATATCATGAGCAAGGTTGGTTTTCCACACATCATGATCAGGTATGGTCTTCGACATATCATCATCATCAATGATCTTCCTCACATCAAGATCCTGGATGGTGTTCTACACATCATGATTACGGATGGTCCTCTACACATTATCATAGATGGTCTTCCACACATCATGATCATGGATTGTCTTCGCCATGTGATTAGAGATTGTCTTCCACACATAATGTGCAAAGATGGTCTTCCACACAATGATAATGGATGGTGCTTCACACATAATGATCATGGATGACCTTCCACATATCATGATCATGGATGGTCTTCCACACAATGATAATGGATGGTGCTTCACATATAATGATCATGGATGACCTTCCACATATCATGATCATGGATGGTCTTCCACACATAATGGTCATGGATGGTTTTCCAAACATCATGATTAGCGATGGTCTGCAACAAATCATGATCATAGATAGTCTTCCACATATCGTGGTCATGGGTGGTCTTCCACACACGATAATTAGGGATGGTCCTCCACAGATAGTGATCATGAAAGATCTTCCACATCTCATGATCATGGATTGTCTTCAACATATCTTTATCATGGATGGTCTTTCACCGATAATGATCAACGATGGTCCTTCACATATCATTATCATGGATGCTCTTCCACACATCATGATCATGGATTGTCTTACATAAATGATAATCATTGATGGTCTCCCACACATTTTATGATATTTAATGGTCTTCAACACATTATTATCACCTATGGTCTTCCTCACATCATGATCATCGATGGTCTTCCTCATGTCATGAATATGGATGGTGCTCCACCTATGATTATCAGGAATGGTCTTCCAAACATCATGAATATGGATGGTCTTCCACACATCTTGATCATGGATGGTCTTCTGTACATCATCATCATGGATTGTCTTTCACACATAATGATTCGTGATGGTTTTTCACAAATGACGACCATGGATGGCCTTCCACCCAACATGATCATGGATGGTCTTCCACGCATCAAGAACATGGATGGTCTTCCATGAATGATCATGGATGGTATTCCACACATTATGAGTCAAGGACGGTCTTCCACACATTATGATCATGAGTGGTCTTCCACAAATGATGTTCATGGATGCTCTTCCACACATCATGAACATGGATGGTTGTATGCATATCATGATCATGGATGGTCTTCCACATATTATTATGATCATGGCGGGTCTTCCAGGCAAGACATCATGATCATAGATGATTTTCCACATATCATAATCATTGATGGTCTTTCACGTATCATGATTAGAGGTGGTCTTCCACACATATTGTCCAAAGACGGTCTTCCAAACAATGATCATGAATAGTGTTCCACACATAATGATCATGAATAGTGTTCCACACATAATGATCATGGATGACCTACCACATATCATGAGCAAGGTTGGTTTTCCACACATCATGATCAGTTATGGTCTTCGACATATCATGATCATCAATGGTCTTCCACATATCTTGATCCTAGATGATCTTCTACACATCATGATTATGGATGGTCTTCTACACATTATCATGGAAGGTCTTCCACACATCATGATCATAGATTGTTTTCGCCATATGATTAGAGATGGTCTTCCACACATAATGTGCAAGGATGGTCTTCCACACAATGATAATCAATGGTCTTCACACATAATGATCATGGATGACCTTCCACATATCATGATCATGGATGGTCTTCCACACATAATGGTATTGGATTGTTTTCCAAACATCATAATTATCGATGGTCTTCCACAAATCATGATCATGGATAGTCTTCCACATATCGTGATCATGGATGGTCTTCCAAACACAATAATCAGGGATGGTCTTACACACATAATGATTATGAAAGGTCTTACACACATAATGATTATGAAAGGTCTTCCACATCTCATGATCATGGATTGTCTTCAACATATCATGATCATGGATGGTGATTCACCGATAGTGATCAACAATGGTCCTCCACATATCATTATCATGGATGGTCTTCCACACATTATGATCATGGATGGTCTTACAGAAATAATAATCATTAGTGGTCTTCCAAACATGATATCAAATGGTCTTCCACACATTATGATCACTTATGGTCTTCCTCACATCATGATCATGGATAGTCTTCCTCATATCATGAATATGGATGGTGCTCCAACTATGATTATCAGGAATGGTTTCCAGACATCATGATTATGGATGGTCTTCCACACATCTTGATCATGGATGGTCTTCTGTACATCATGATCATGTATTGTCTTTCACACAAAATGATTCGGGATGGTTTTCCTCACATGACGACCATGGATGGCCTTCCACACATCATGATCATGGATGTTCTTCCACGCTTCATGTTCATGAATGGTCTTCCATGAATGATCATAGATGGTATTTTACACATTATAAGTCATGGATGGTCTTCCATACATTATGATCTTTAGTGGTCTTCCACAAATCATGTTCATGGATGTCATTTCACACATCATCAACATGGATGGTTGTCCACGCATCATGATCATGGATGGTCTTCCACATATCATTGTGATCATGGAGGGTCTTCCAGGCAAGACATCATGATCATGGGTGGTCTTCCACATATCATGATCATTGATGGTCTCTCACATATCATGATTAGAGGTGGTCTTCCACACATATTGTGCAAAGATGGTCTTCCAAACAATGATCATGAATAGTGTTCCACACATAATTATCATGGATAACCTACCACATATCATGAGCAACGTTGGTTTTCCACACATCATGATCAGGTATTGTCTTCGACATATCATGATCATCAATGGTCTTCCACTCATCATGATCATGGATAGTCTTCTACACATCATGATTATGGATGGTCTTCTACACATTATCATGGAAGGTCTTCCACACATCATGATCATGGATAGTCTTCCACATAACGTGATCATAGATGTTCTTCCACACACGATAATCAGGGATGGTCTTCCACACATAATGATCATGAAAGGTCTTCCACATCTCATGATCATGGATTGTCTTCAACATATCATGATCATGGACTGTCTTTCACCGATAATGATCAACGATGCTCCTCCACATATAATTATCATGGATGATCTTCCACACATCATGATCATGGATGGTCTTACATAAATAATAATCATTGATGGTCTTCCACACATTATGATCACTTAGGGTCTTCCTCACTTTATGATCATGGATGGTCTTCCTCATATCTTGAATATGGATGGTGTTCCACCTATGATTATCAGGAATCGTCTTCCAGACATCATGATTATGGATGGTCTTCCACACATCTTGATCATGGATAGTCTTCTGTACATCATCATCATGGATTGTCTTTCACACATATTGATTCGGGATGGTTTTCCTCACTTGACGACCATGGATGGCCTTCCACCCATCATGATCATGGATGGTCTTCCGCGCTTCATGGTCATGAATGGTCTTCCATGAATTATCATGGATGGCATTTTACACATTATTAGTCGTGGATGGTCTTCCACACATTATGATCATGAGTGGTCTTCCACAAATCACGTTTATGGATGTTCTTCCACACATCATCAACGTGGATGGTTGTCCACACATCATGATCATGGATGGTCTTCCACATATTATTATAATCATGGAGGGTCCTCCGGTCAAGATATCATGATCATGGATGGTCTTCCACATATCATGATCATTGATGGTCTCTCACATATCATGATTAGAGGTGGTCTTCCGCACATATTGTGCAAAGATGGTCTTCCAAACAATGATCATGAATAGTGTTGCACACATAATGATCATGGATGACCTACCACATATCATGAACAAGGTTGGTTTTCCACACATCATGTTCAGGTGTGGTCTTCGAGATATCATGATCATCAATGGTCTTCCACACATCATGATCCTAGATGGTCTTCTACACATCATGATTATGGATGGTCCTCTACACATTATCATGGAAGGTCTTCCACACATCATGATCATGGATTGTTTTCGCCATATGATTAGAGATGGTCTTCCACATATAATGTGCAAGGATGGTTTTCCACACAATGATAATGGATGGTGCTTCCCACATACCGATCATGGATGACTTTCCACATATCATGATCATGTATAGTCTTCCACACATAATGGTCATGGATTGTTTTCCAAACATCATATTTAGCGATGATCTGCCACAAATCCTGATCATGGATATTCTTCCACATATCCTGATCATGGATGGTCTTCCACACACGATAATCAGGGATGGTCCTCCACAGATAATGATCATGAAATGTCTTCCACATCTCATGATCATGGATTGTCTTCAACATATCATTATCATGGATGGTCTCTCACCGATAATGATCAATGATGCTCCTCCACATATCACTATCATGGATGCTCTTCCACACATCATGATCATGGATTGTCTTTCATAGATAATAATCATTGATGGTCTGCCACACATCATGATATTAAATGGTCTTCCACACATTATGATCACTTATTGTCTTCCTCAAATCATGATCATGGATGGTCTTCCTCATATCATGAATATGGATGGTTCTCCACCTATGATTATCAGGAATGGTCTACCAGACATCATGGTTATGGATGGTCTTCCACACATCTTGATCATGGATGGTCTTCTGTACATCATCATCATGGATTGTCTTTCACACATAATGATTCGGGATGTTTTTCCACACATGATGACCATGGATGGCCTTCCACCCATCATGATCGTGGATGGTCTTCCATGAATGATCATGGATGGCACTTTACATATTATGAGTCATGGATGGTCTTCCAAACATTATGATCATGAGTTGTCTTCCACAAGTCATGTTCATGGATGCTCTTCCACACATCATCAACATTGATGGTTGTCCACACATCATGGTCATGGATGATCATGGAGTGTCTTCCAGGCAAGACATCATGATCATGCATGGTCTTCCACACATCGTGATCATGGATGGTCTTCCACACCATGTGATCATAAATGGTTTTCGACGCATCAAGATCATGGATATCCGGTTTTCCACACATCAGCATCATGGATGGTCTCACACACGTCATGACCAGGGATGTTCTTCCACACATCCTGATCATGGATGGTCTTCCAGATAAGACATCATGATTATGGATAGTCGTCTACACATCATGATCATTGATAGTCTTTCACACATAATGATCAAGGATGGTCTTCTACACTTCATGATCAAAGATAGTCTTCCACATATCATTATCATGTATGGTCCTCCAGACATCATGATCATGGATCGTCTTCCACACATAATAATCAGGGATGATCTACATATCATGATCATGGATGACCTTCCAGACAACATGATCAGGAATGGACTTCCACACCTCATGATCAGGGATGGTCTTCAACCATCATGATCAGGGATGGTCTTCCATACAAGGTATTATGATCATGGACCGCCTCCCAAACATCATGATCAAGGATGGTCCTCCACACGTCTTGATCATGGATGCTCTTCCACACATCTAGATCCTGGATGGTCTTCCAAACATAATGATCAGTGTTGATCTTCCACATATCATGATCATGGATGATCTTCCACATATCATGATCATGGATGGTCTTCCATACATCATGATCAGAGATGGTCTTCCATATATCATGATCATGGATGGTCTTCCACACGTCTTGTTCATGGATGGTCTTCCACACATCTAGATCCTGGATGGTCTTCCAAACATAATGATCAGTGTTGATCTTCCACATATCATGATCATGGATGATCTTCCACATATCATGATCATGGATGGTCTTCCATACATCATGATCAGGGATGGTCTTCCATATATCATGATCATGGATGGTCTTCCACACATCATGATCATGGATGGTCTTCCACATATCATTATCATGGATTGTGTTCCACATATAATCAGGGATGGCCTTCGTCACTTTATGATTAGGATGGTCATCCACACATCATGATAATGTATGGTCTTCCATACATCAAGATCAGGGATGGTCTTCCATACATCATGATCATGGATTTTCTTCCACACATCATGTTCATGGATGGTCTTCCACACATCCTGATCCTGAATAGTCTTCCAAAGATAATGATCAGGGTTGGTCTTCCACACAATGATAATGGATGATCTTCCATACATAATGGATGGTCTTCCACACATCTTGATCAGGGATGGTCTTCCAGATATCATGATCATGGATGGTGTTTCGCACATCGTGTTCATGGATTGTCTTATATAGATAATGGTCTTCCACATATCATGAAAATTGATGGTCTTCCACACATTATGATCAAGGACGGTCTTCCTCACATGATGATCATGGATGGCCTTCCACATATCATCATCATGGAAGTTGTTCCATCCATAATAGTCAGAGATAGTCCTCCAGACATCATGATTGTGGATTTTCTTCCACACATCATGATCATGGATGGTTTTCCACAGATCATGATCATGAATTGTCTTTCACACATATTGATTAGGGATGGTCTTCCACACATTATGATCATGGATGGCCTTCCACTTATCATGACCAGGGATGGTCTTCCACACATCCTGATAATGGATGGTCTTCCAGGCAAGACATCATGATTATGGATGGTCTTCTACACATCATGATCATGGACAGTCTTTCACACATAATGATCAGGGATGGTCTTCCACACATCATGATCAAGGATAGTCTTCCACATATCATTATCATGTATGGTCCTCTAGATATATGATCATGGATGGTCTTCCACACATCATGATCAGGGATGATCTACATATCATGATCATGGATGACCTTCCAGACAACATGATCAGGAATGGACTTCCACACCTCATGATCAGGGATGGTCTTCCGCACATCATGATCAGCGAGGGTCTTTCATACAAGATATTATGATCATGAATGGTCTCCCAAACATCATGATAATGGATGGTCTTCCATACATCATGTTCATGGATGGTCTTCCACACATCTTGGATCCTGGATGGTCTTCTAAACATAATGATCAGGGTTGATCTTCCACATATCATGATCATGGATGACCTTCCACATGTCATGATCATGGATGGTCTTCCACACATCATGATCAGGGATGGTCTTCCATATATCATGATCATGGATGGTGTTCCAAACATCATGATCATGGATGGTCTTCCACAGATCATTATCATTGATGGTGTTAACACATCATGATCAGGGATGGTCTTCCACACATCATGATTAGGATGGTCATCCACACATCATGATAATGTATGGTTTTCCATACATCAAGGTCAGGGATGGTCTTCCATACATCAAGGTCAGGGACGGTCTTCCTCACATGATGATCATGGATGGTCTTCCACATATCATTATTATGGATGTTGTTCCACCCATAATAATCAAGGTGGTCTTCTAGACATCATGATTGTGTATTTTCTTCCACACATCATGATCATGGATGGTTTTCCACAGATCATGATCATCAATTGTCTTTCACAGATAATGTTTAGGGATGGTCTTCCACACATTATGATCATGGACGGCCTTCCACTTATCATGACCAGGATGGTCTTCCAGGCATCATGTTCATGGATGGTCCTCCACACATGATCATGGATGGTCTTCCACACATCATGAGTCATGGATGGTCTTCCTCAAATTTTGGTCATGGATGGTCTTCCACAAATCATGATCATGGATGGTCTTCTACACATCATGATCATGGATGATCTACACATGATCGTGAATGGTCTTCCACATATCATGATCATGGATGGTCTTCCACATATCATGATTACGGATGGTCTTCCATACACGATGTGCAAAGATGGTCTTCCACACAATGATCATGGAAACTGTTCCACACAATGATCATGGATGGTCTTCCACACATGATGAGGGATGGTCTTCCACACATTATGATTAGGGATTGTCTTCCACACATTATGATCATGGATGGTCTTGCACACATCGTTATCAGGGATGGTCTTCCATACATCATGATAATGGATGGTCTTCCACACATCATGTTCATGGATTGTCTTCCACCCATAATGATCCTGGAAAGTCTTCCATAATGATCAGGGTTGGTCTTCCACGCATCATGATAATGGACGATATTCCACACGTTATAATCGTGGATGGTTCTCCACACATCATGATCATGGATGGCCTTCCACACCTCATGATCATGGATGGTTTTCTACACCTCATGATCATAGATTGTCTTCTACGCATCATCATGGATGGTCTTCCACACAACATGATCATGGATGGTCTTCCACATATCATAACTAGATTTGGTCTTCCACACATAATATGGAAGGGTGTTCTTCCACACAATGATCATGGATGGTGTTCCATACATAATGAGCATGGATGATCTTCCGAATATCATGTTCATGGATGGTCTTCCACACATAATGATCATGGATGGTCTTCTAAACATCATAATTAGGGATAGTCTTCCACAAATCATGATCATGGATGGTCATCCACACATCATGATCATGGATGGTCTTCCACACACAATGATCAGGGATGGTATTCCACACATGATCATAAAAGGTCTTCCACATATCATGATCATGGATTGTCCTCCACCGATAATGACCAACGATGGACTTCCACATATCATTATCTTGGATGGTCTTCCACACATCATGACCATGGATGGTCTTAGAAAGATAATGATCATTGACTGTCTTCCAAACATCATGATAATAGACGGTCTTCCAAACATTATGATCAAAGATGGTGTTCCTTACATCATGATCGTGGATGGTCTTCCACATATCATGATTATGGATGGTGCTCCACCCATAATGAATAAGAATGGTCTTCCAGTCATTATGATTATGGATGGTCTTCCACAAATCATGATCGTGGATGGTCTTCCACACATCATGATCACGGATTGTCTTTCACACATAATGATTGTGGATGGTCTTCCACACATTACAATCATGGATGGCCTTCCACTCATTATGATCATGGATGGTCTTTCACGCATGATGATCATGGATGGTCTTCCGCACATGATCATGGATGATCTTCCAAGCATTATGAGTTATGGATGGTCTTCCGCACAGTATGATCATGGATGGTCTTCCAAAAATCATTTTCATGGATGGTCTTCCACACATCATGATCAGTGATGGTCGTCCAGATCATGATCATGAATGGCCTTCCAGACATAAGTATCATGGATGGTATTACACACAGCATGATGAGGGATGGTCTTTCACACAAGACATCATGATTTTGGATGGTCTTCCATACATCATGATCATGGATAGTGTTTCACACATAATTATCATAGACTGTCTTCTATACATCAAGATCGGGGATGGTCTTCCATACATCATGATCATGGATGGTCTTCCACACACTATCTTTATTGATGGTCTTCCACACATCATGATAATGGACGGTCTTCCACACATCATGATCTTGAATGGTTTTCCACGCATCATGACCAGGTATGGTCTTCCACATATCATGATCATGAATGGTAATCCACACATCATGATCATGGATGATCTACACATCGAGATCATGGACTGTCTTCTACACATCATCATGGATGGTCTTCCACACATCATGATCATGGATGGTCTTCCACATGTCATGATTAGAGATGGTCTTCCACACATAATGTGCAAGGATGGTCTTCCACACAATGATCATGGTTGGTGTTCCACACATAATGATCATGGATTACCTTCCACATATCATGATCATGGATGGTCTTCCACATATAACAATCATGGATGGTCTTCCAAACATCATAATTAGGGATGGTCGTCCACAAATCATGATCATGGATGGTCTTCCACACTTCATGATCATGGATGACCTTTCACACACTATGATCAGGGATGGTTTTCCACACATAATCATCATGAAAGGTCTTCCACATATCATGATCATGGATCGTCATCCCCATATCACGATCATGGATGGTCTCTCACCGATAATGATCAACGATGGTCTTCCACATATGGTTATCATGGATGGTCTTCCACACATCATGACCATGGATGGTCTTAGATAATGATCATTTATGGTCTTCTACACATCATGATAATAGATGGTTTTCCACACATTATGATCATGGATTGTCTTCCTTACATCATGATCATTGATGGTCTTCCACATATCATGATTATGGGTGGTCTTCCACACATCATGATCATGGAATGTCTTTCACACATAATGATTAGGGATGGTCTTCCACACATTATGATCATAGATGGCCTTCCACTCATCATGATCATGGATGGTCTTCCATGCATCCTGATCATGGATGGTCTTCCATACATTATGATCATGGATGGTCTTCCACAAATCATCTTCATGGACGGTCTTCCTCACATCATGATCATGGATGGTCGTCCAGACAAGATATCATGTTCATGGATGGTTTTCCACACATCTTGATCATGGATGGTCTTTAAGGAAAGGCATCATGATCTGGATGGTCTTCCATACATCATTGTCAGCGATGGTCTTCCACACATCTTGATCATAGATGGTCATCCACACCATATGATCCTGGATGGTTGCAACGCATCATGATCATGGATGGTCTTCTAGACATCATTGTCGGTGATGGTCTTCCACACATCTTGATCATGGATGGTCTTCCACACTATAAGATCATGGATGTTCTTCAATGCATCATGATCATGCATGGTCTTCCACACATCAGGGTCATGGATGGGGTCTCACAGAGCATGATCAGGGCTGGTCTTCCAGACAAGATATCATGATCATGGATGGTCTTCCACACATCACGATCATGGGTATTCTTTCACACATAATGATCAGGGATGGTCTTCTACGCATCATGATCAGGGATAGTCTTCCATACATCATTATCATGGATGGTCTTCCGCACACTATGTTCATTGATGGTCATCCACACATCATGATCCTGGAAAGACTTCCAAACATAATGATCAGGGTTGATCTTCCACACATCATGGTAATGGACGGTCTTCCACACATCATGATCATGGATGGTCTTCCACACATCATGATCAGGTATGGTCTTCCACATATCATGATCATGAATGGTCATCCACACATCATGATCATGGATGATCTACACATCATGATCATCGATGGTCTTCTACACATCATCATGGATGGTCTTCCACACATCATAGTCATGGATCGTCTTCTAAATATCATAAGAGATGGTCTTCCACACATAATGTGCAAGGATGGTCTTCCACACAATGATCATGGATCGTCTTCCACACATGATGATCATGGATGACCTTCCACATATGATCATGGATGGTCTTCTACATAAAATGATCATTGATGGTCTTCTAAACATCATAATTAGGGATGGTTTTCCACAAATTATGATTATGAATGGTCTTCCACATATCATGATCATGGATGGTCATCCACAAACAGTGAGCAGGGTTGGTTTTCCACACATGGTCTTCCACATATCGTGATCATGGATTGTCTTCCACATATCATGATGACGGATGATCTTCCACCGATAATGATCAACAATGGTCTTCCGCATATCATTATCATGGTTAGTCTTCCATATATCATGATCATTGATGGTCTTGCATAAATGATAGTCATTAATGGTCTTCCACACATCATGATAATACATGGTCTTCCACACATTATGATGAAGGATGGCCTTCCTCACATTACGATCATGGATGGTCTTCCACATATCATGATTATGGATGGTGCTCCACCCATAATGATTAGGAATGGTCTTCCAGACGTCATGATCATGGATGGTCTTCCACACATCATGATCATGGATGGTCTTTCACACATCATGATCGTGTATTGTCTTTCACACATAATGATTAGGGATGGTCTTCCACACATTATGATCATGGATGGTCTTCCACTCATGATCATGGATGGTCTTCCACTCAACATAATCATGGATTGCCTTCCACACACAGTGATCAAGGATGGTTTTCCATACATAATGATCATGAAAGGTCTTCCATATATCATGATCATGGATTGTCCTCCACATATCATGATCATGGATGGTCTTCCACCGATAATTTTTAACGATGGTCTTCTGCATATCGTTATCATGGATGGTCTCCCACACATCATGATCATTGATTGTCTTTCACACAATGATTAGGGATGGTCTTCCACACATTATGATCATGGATGGCCTTCCACTCATCATAATCATGGATGGTGTTCCACGCATCATGATCATGGATGGTTTTCCACACATGATCATGGATGGTCTTCCACACATTATGAGTCATGGATGGTCTTCCACATATGATCACGGATGGTCTTCCACAAATCATCTTCATGGATGGTCTTCCTCGCATCATGATTACGGATGGTCGTCCAGACATGTTCGTGGGTGGTTTTCCACACATCTTGATCATGGATGGTCTTCCACACCATGTGATCACGGATGGTCTTCAACGCATCATAATCATGGATTGTCTTCCACACATCAGGATCATGGATGGTCTTCACACAGCATGATCAGGGATGGTCTTCCAGACAAGATATCATGATTATGGATGGTCTTCCACACATCACGATCATGGGTAGTCTCTCGCACATAATGGTCAGGGATGGTTTTCTACACATCAAGATCTTTGATGGTCTTCTACACATCATCATGGGTGGTCTTCCACACATCATGATCATGGATGGTCTTCCACATATCATGATTAGAGATGGTCTTCCACACATAATGTGCAAGGATGGTCTTCCACACAATGATCATGGATAGTGTTCCACACATAACGATCATGGATGACTTTACATATATGATCATGGATGGTCTTCCACATATAATATCATGTATGGTCTTCCAAACATCATAATTAGGGATGGTCTTCCACAAAGCATGATCATGGATGGTCTTCCACACATCATGATCATGGATGGTCTTCCGCATATCATTATCATGGATGGTCTTCCACAACTCATATTCATGGATGGTCTTACATAAATAATGATCATTGGTGGTCTTCCGCACATCATGATAATAAATGGTCTTCGACACATTATGATGAAGGATGGTCTTCCTCACATCATGATCATGGATGGTCTTCCACATATGATTATGGATGGTGCTCCACCCATAATGATCAAGAATGGTCTTCTAGACATCATGATTATGGATGGTCTTCCACACATCTTGATCATGGATGTTCTTCCACACATCATGATCATGGATTGTCTTTCACTCATAATGATTAGGGATGGTCTTCCACACATTATGATCATGGATGGTCTTCCACTCATGATCATGGATGGTCTTCCACTCATGATCATGGATGGTCTTCCACTCAACATGATCATGGATGGTCTTCTAAACTTATCATGGATAGTCTTGCACATATCATTAGTCATGGATGGTCTCCCACACATCATGGTCATGGATGGGCGTCAGACAAGATATGTTCATGGATGGATTTACAGACATCTTGATCATATATGGTCGTCCAGACAAGACATCAGGATCATGGATGGTCTTCCAGACACTGTATCAGGGATGGTCTTCCACACATCTTGATCAAGGATGGTCTTCCACACCATAGGACCGTGGATGGTTTTCGTCGCATCATGATCATGGATGGTTTTCCACAAATCAGGATCATGGATGGTCTTACACACAGCATGATCAGGAATGGTCTTCCAGACAAGACATCATGATTATGGATGGTCTTACACACATGATCATGGGTAGTCTTTTACACATACTGATCAGGGATGGTCTTCTACACACCATGATCAAGGATGGTCTTCATCACATCTCTATCATGGATAGTCTTCCACACCATATGACCCTGGATGGTTTTCGACGCATTATGATCATGGATGGTTTTCCACACATCAGGATCATAGATGCTCTTACACAGCATGATCAGGGATGGTCTTCCAGACAAGACATCATGATTATGGGTGGTCTTCCACACATCACGATCATGGGTAGTCTTTCACACATAATGATCAGGGATGGTCTTCTGCACATCATGATCAGGGATAGCCTTCCATACATCATTATCATGGATGGTCTTGCACACATCTTGGTCATGGATGGTCTTCCACACATCATGATCAGTGATGGTCTTCCATACATCATAATAATTGATGGTCTTCCATACAAGATATCATGATCACGAATGGATTTCCACACATCACGATCAGGGATGGTCTTCCACACATCATGATCAGTGATGGTCTTCCTCATATCATGATCATGAATGGTCTCCCACACATTATCATCATGCATCATCTTCCACACATCATGATAATGGGTGGCCTTCCATATAAGACATCATGATCATGGCTGGTCTTCCACACATTATGATCAGGGATGGACTTCCAGACAAGAAATCATGATCAGGGAATGTCTTCCATACATCATGATCAGGAGTTGTTTTCCAAACATCATGATCAGGGATGGTCTTCCACAAATCATGATCATGGATGGGTTTCCACTCATCATATCTAGGGATGGTCTTCCATGCATTATAATAATGATGATGGATGGTCTTCCACACATGATTATGGGTGGTCTTCCACGCATCATGATCACGGATGGTCTTCCACACATTATGATCACGTTTGGTCTTCCACACTTCATGTTCATGGATGGTCTATCACACATCATCATCATGGATGGTCGGCTAGACAGGAAATCTTGTTCATGGACGGTTTTCCACACATCATGATCATGGATGGTCTTCTAGACAAGACATCATGCTCATGGATGGTCTTCCAGACATCATGATCAGGGACGGTATTCAACACATCCAAATCATGGATGGTCTTCCACACATCGTGATCATGGATGGTCTTCCAAGCATCTTGATCATGGATGGTCTTCCACACATCATGATCATGGATGGTCTTACCCATATCCTGATTAGGGATGGTTTCCCACATATCCTGATAATGGATGGTCTTCCAGACAAGACATTATGATTAAGGAAGGTCTTTCACACATGATCATGGATAGTCTTTCACACATAAAGATCAGGGATGGTCTTCCAAACATCATGATTATGGATGGTCTTCCACACATCATGATTATGGATGGTATTCCACACCTTATGATCGTGGTCGTCCTCCCATAATAATCAAGGTTGCTCTTCCACACATCATGATCATAGTTGGTCTTCAACACATCATGATCAAGGATGGTCTTCGACACGTCATGATCATGGATGGTCTTCCACACATCATGATCAAGGATGGTCTTCCAAACATCACGATCATGGATGGTATTCCACATATTATGATAATTGATGGTGTTCCACCCAATTTCATCAAGGATGGTTTTCCTCACATCATGATCATGGACAGTCTTCCACACATCATGATTATGGATGGTATTCCACACCTTATGATCATGGTCGTCCTCCCATAATGATCAGGGTTGCTCTTCCACACATCATGATCAGGGATGGTCTTCCACACATCATGATAGTGATGGTCTTCCACATACCATGATTATGATTGGTCTTCCACACATTATCATCATGGATCATCTTCCACACATCATGATAATGGGTGGCCTTCCATATGAGACATCATGATCATGGATGGTCTTCCACACATTATGATCAGGGATGGACTTCAAGACAAGAAATCATGATTAGGGATGGACTTCCAGATAAGAAATCAAGACCAGGGAAATTATTCCACACATCATGATCAAGAATTGTTTTCTAAACATTATGATCAGGGATGGTCTTCCACAAATCATGATCATGAATGGTCTTCCAGTCATCATGACTAGGGATGGTCTTCCATGCATGGTAATAATGATGATGGATGGTCTTCCACACATCATGATCATGGTTCGTCTTCCACACATGATCATGGATTCTCTTCCACACTTCATGTTCATGGATGGTCATCCACACATCATCATCATGGATGGTCGGCTAGACAAGATATCATGTTCATGGATGATTTTCCAAACAAGACATCATGCTCATGGATGGTCTTCCAGACATCATGACCCGGGACGGCCTTCACATCCTAATCATGGTTTTCCACACATCGTGATCATAGTTGGTCTTCCAAGCATCTTGATCATGGATGGTCTTCCACACATCATGATCATGGATGGTCTTACACACATAATGATTAGGGATGGTTTCCCACATATCCTGATAATGGATGGTCTTCCAGACAAGACATTATGATTAAGGAAGGTCTTTCACACATGGTCATGGATAGTCTTTCACACATAAAGATCAGGGATGGTCTTCCAAACATCATGATCATGGATGGTCTTCCACACATCATGATTATGGATGGTATTCCACACCTTATGATCGTGGTCGTCCTCCCATAATGATCAAGGTTGCTCTTCCACACATCATGATCATAGTTGGTCTTCCACACATCATGATCAAGGATGGTCTTCCAAACATCACGATCATGGATGGTATTCCACATATTATGATAATTGATGGTCTTCCACCCAATTTCATCAAGGATTGTTTTCCTCACATCATGATCATGGATAGTCTTCCACACATCATGATTATGGATGGTATTCCACACCTTATGATCATGGTCGTCCTCCCATAATGATCAGGGTTGCTCTTCTACACATCATGATCATGGATGGTCTTCCACACATCATGATCAAGGATGGTCTTCGACACGTCATGATCATTGATGGTCTTCCACGCATCATGATCACGGATGGTCTTCCAAACATCATGATCATGGATGGTATTCCACATATTATGGTAATTGATGGTCTTCTACACAATTTCATCAAGGATGGTTTTCCTCACATCAGGATCATGGATAGTCTTCCACACATCATGATTATGGATGGTGTTCCACCCATAATGATCAGGGATGGTCTTCCACACATCATGATTATGGAGGTCTTCCACACATCATGATCAGGGATGGTCTTCCACACATCATAATCAAGGATGGTCTTCCACACTTCATGATCATGGATGCTTTTCCACATATCATGATCCTGGATAGTCTTGCATACATCATTATCATGGTTTGTCTTCCACACATCATGATCATGGATGGTCTTCCACGCATCATGATCTTGGATGATCTTCCGCACATCATGATCAGGGATGGTCTTCCACACATCACGATCATGGATGGTCGTCCACACTTCATGATCATGGATGCTCTTCCACATATCATGATCCTTGATAGTCTTGCATACATCATTATCATGATTTGTCTTCCACACATCATGATCATGGATGGTCTCCCACGCATCATGATCTTGGATGATCTTCCAAACATGATGATCAGGGTTGGTCTTCCACACATCATTAGGGATCGTCTTCCACACATGATTATGGATGGCCTTCCACACATCATGATCAGGGATGGTCTCCCATACATTATTATCATGGATGGTCTTCCACACATCTTGGTAATGGATGGTCTTCCACACATCATGATTATGGATGGTCTTCCATATTTCATAATAACTGATGGTCTTCCATACAAGATATCATGATCACGAATGGCCCTCCATACATCATGATCATGGATGGTCTTCCACACATCATGATAGTGATGGTCTTCCACATACCATGATTATGATTGGTCTTCCACACATTATCATCATGGATCATCTTCCACACATCATGATAATGGGTGGCCTTCCATATGAGACATCATGATCATGGATGGTCTTCCACACATTATGATCAGGGATGGACTTCAAGACAAGAAATCATGATTAGGGATGGACTTCCAGATAAGAAATCAAGACCAGGGAAAGTATTCCACACATCATGATCAAGAATTGTTTTCTGAACATCATGATCAGAAATGGTCTTCCACAAATCATGATCATGAATGGTCTTCCACTCATCATGGCTAGGGATGGTCTTCCATGCATGGTGATAATGATGGTGGATGGTCTTCCACACATCATGATCATGGTTCGTCTTCCACACATGATCATGGATTCTCTTCCACACTTCATGTTCATGGATGGTCATCCACATATCATCATCATGGATGGTCGGCTAGACAAGATATCATGTTCATGGATGATTTTCCAAACAAGACATCATGCTCATGGATGGTCTTCCAGACATCATGACCCGGGACGGTCTTCACATCCTAATCATGGATGGTTTTCCACACATCGTGATCATGGTTGGTCTTCCAAGCATCTTGATCATGGATGGTCTTCCACACATCATGATCATGGATGGTCTTACACACATAATGATTAGGGATGGTTTCCCACATATACTGATAATGGATGGTCTTCCAGACAAGACATTATGATTCAGGATTGTCGTTCACACGTGATCATGGATAGTCTTTCATACATAAAGATCAGGGATGGTCTTCCAATCATCATGATAATGGATGGTCTTCCACATATCATGATCATGGATGGTATTCTACACTTCATGATCATGGTCGTCCTCCCATAATGATCAGGGTTGCTCTTTCACAAATCATGATCATAGATGGTCTTCCACACTTCATGAAAATGGATGGTCTTCGACACGTCATGCTCATGGATGGTCTTCCACACATCATGATCAGGGTTGGTCTTCCAAACATCATGATCATGGATGGAATTCCACGTATTATGATAATTGATGGTCTTCCACACAATTTCATCAAGGATGGTTTTCCTCACATCATGATCATGGATGGTCTTCCACACATCATGATTATGGATGGTGTTCCACCCATAATGATCAGGGATGGTCTTCCATAAATCATTATTGTGGATTTTCTTCGACACATGATCATGGATGGTTTCTCACACATAATGATTAGGGATGGTCTTCCACACTTCATGATCATGGATGGCCTTACACTCATCATAATCATGGATGGTCTTCCACACATCATGATCATAGATGGTATTCCACACAAGACATCATAATCATGGATAGTCTTCCACACATCATGATCATGGATGGTCTTCCACACATCATGATCATGGATGTTGTTCCATATATCAGGATAATGGATGGTCTTCCACACAAAGGTCAGGATTGGTCTTTCACAAATCATGATCATGGTTGATCTTCCACACATCATGATCATGGATGGTGTTCCACACATTATGGTCATGGATGGTCATCCACTCTTTAATGATCAGAGATGATATTCCACACATCTTGATCATGGATGGTCTTCCACACATCACGATCATGGATAGTTTTCCACAAATCATGATAATGCATGGTCTTCCAGACAAGATATCCTGTTCATGGATGGTATTCCACACATCATGATCAGGGATGGTCTTCCACACATCATGATCAGGAATGGTCTTCCACATCATGACCATGGATGACCTTCCACACATCATGATCATGGATGACCTTCCACACATCATGATGATGGATGGTCTTCCATATAAGACATCATGATCATTGATGGTCTTCTGCACACTATGATCAGGGATTGACTTCTAGACAAGAAATCATCAGGGATGGTCTTCCACACATCATGATCATGAATGGTTTTACACCTCATCATGATCAGGGATGGTCTTCCACACATCATGATTATGGATGGTCTTCCTCACATCATGACCAAGGATAGTCTTAAACACATCATGATCAGGGATGGTCTTCCGTACATTATGACCATGGATGGTGTTCCGCATCATTATCATGAATGTTCTTCCACACAAGACATTATGTTCAGAGATGGTTTTCCACACATCATGATAATGGATGATCTTCCAGTCAAGACATCACGATCACGGATGGTCTTCCAGACATCATGATGAGGAATGGACTTCCCCACATCATGATCATGGATGGTCTTCCACATATCATAATCATAGATGGTCTTGCACACATCATGATCAGGGATGGCGTTCTACACATCATGATCAGGAATGGTCGTCCATACATCATGATCGTGGATTTTCATTCACGCATCATGATCATGGATGGTATTACACACATCATGATCATGGATGGTCTTCCACACATCATTATCGTGGATGGTCTTCCATACATCCTGATAATGGATGGTCTTCCAGACAAGACATCTTGATCAAGGATGGTTATCCACACATCATGATCATCGATGGTCTTCCACACATCATGATCATGGATGGACTTCCACACATAATGATCTGGGATGGTCTTCCACACATGATGATTATGGATGGTCTTCCACATATCATTATCAAGGATGGTCTTCCACACCTCATGATCATGGATGGTCTTCCGCATATAATGATCAGGGATGATCGTTCACATATTATGATCATGAATGGCCTTCAGACATGACCAGTAATGGTGTTCCACACATCATGATCAGGGATAGTCTTCCGCACCTCATGATCATGAATGGTCTTCCACACATCAGGATCAGGGATTGTCTTCCGCATCTCATGATCATTAATTGTCTTCCATACAAGGCATCATGATAATGGATGGTCTTCCACACATGACATCATGATTATGTATGGTCTTCCGTACAAGACATCATGATTATGGATGGTCCTCCAAACATCATTATCATGGATGGTCTTCCACACATCTTGATCATGGATGGTCTTTCACACATCATGATCATGGTTGGTCTTCTACACATCATGAACAGGGATGGTCTTCCACCCATAATGACCAGGGATGGTCTTCCACACATCATGATTATGGATGGTTTTCCACGCATCCTGATAATGGATGGTCTTCCAGACAAGACATCTTGATCAAGGGTGGTTTTCCACACATCATGATCATCGATGGTCTTCCACACATCATCATCATGGATGGTCTTCCACACATAACGAACAGGGATGGTCTTCCACACATAACGAACAGGGATGGTCTTCCACATATCATGATTAAGGACGGTCATTCATATATCATTATCATGGATGGTCTTCCACACCTCATGATCATGGATGGTCTTCCACATATAATGATCAGGGATGATCTTCCACATATCATGGTCATGAATGGCCTTCAGACAACATGATTAGTAAAGGTGTTCCATACATCATGATCAGGGATGGTTTTCCGCACCTCATGATCATGAATGGTCTTCCACACATCATGATCAGGGATGGCTTTCCGCACCTCATGATCATTAATATTCTTCCCTTAAAGGCATCATGATAATGGATGGTCTTCCATACAAGAAATCATGATTATAGATGGTCCTCCAAACATCATGATAATGGATGGTCTTCCACACATATTGATCATGGATGGTCTTTAACACATCATGATCATGGTTGGTCTTCTAAACATCATGAACAGGGATAGTCTTCAACCATTAATGAACCGGGATAGTCTTCCACACATCATGATTATGGATGGTCTTCCACACATCATGATAATCGATGGTCTTCACATAACGATCATGGATTGTCTCCCACACACCATAATTATGGATGGTCTTCCCTTCATCATGATCATGGATGGTCTTCCACACATCATAATCAGGGATGGTCTTCTATACATCATGATCTATGATCTTGTACACATCATGATCATGGATGGTCTTCCAAAGATCATGATTATGGATGGTGTTCCACCCTTAATGATAAGGGATGGTCTTCCAGACATCATTATTGTGGATTTTCTTCCACACATAATGACCAGGGATGGTTTCTCACGCATAATGATTAGGGATGGTCTTCCACACTTCATGATCATGGATGGCCTTCCACTGATCATAATCATAGATGGTCTTCCAGACATTATGATCATGGATGGTCTTCCAAACAAGGCATCATAATCATGTATAGTCTTACACACCTCATGATCATGAATGGTCTTCCACACATCATGATCATGGATGGTTTTCCACACATCATGATAATGCATGGTCTTCCATACAAGATATCCTGTTCATGGATGGTCTTCCACACATCATGATCAGGGATGGTCTTCCAAACATCATGATCAGGAATGGTCTTCCATATCATGATCATGGATGACCTTCCACACATCATGATCATGGATGACCTTCCTCACATCATGATGATGGTTGGTCTTCCATATAAGACATCATGATCATTGATGATCTTCCGCACACTATGATCAGGGATGGACTTCCAGACAAGAAATCATCAGGGATGGTCTTCCACACATCATGATCAGGAAATGTTTTACACACATCATGATCAGGGATAGTCTTCCACACATCATGATCATGGATGGTCTTCCTCACATAATGACCAGGGATGGTCCTACTCACATCATGATCAGGGATGGTCTTCCGTACATTATGACCATGGATGGTGTTCCGCATCATGATCATGAATGTTCTTCCACAAAAGACATTATGTTCAGGGATGGTTTTCCACACATCATGATCATGGATGGTCTTTCACATATCAAAATCATAGATGGTCTTCCACAAATCACGATCATGGATGGTCTTCCACACAAGACATCATAATCATGGATAGTCTTACACACCTCATGATCATGGATGGTCTTCCACACATCATGATCATGGATGTTGTTCCATATATCAGGATAATGGATGGTCTTCCACACAACGGTCAGGGATAGTCTTTCACAAATCATGATCATGGTTGATCTTCCATACATCATGATCATGGATGGTGTCCCACACATTATGGTCATGGATGGTCATCCACTCTTTAATGATCAGAGATGATATTCCACACATCTTGATCATGGATGGTCTTCCACACATCATGATCATGGATGTTTTTCCACACATCATGATGATACATGGTCTTCCAGAAAAGATATCCTTTTCATGGATGGTCTTCCACACATCATGATCAGGGATGGTCTTCCACACATCATGATCAGGGATGGTCTTCCGCATCATGATCATGGATGACCTTCCACACATCATGATCATGGATGACCGTCCACACATCATGATGATGGATGGTCTTCCATATAAGACATCATGATCATTGATGGTCTTCTGCACACTATGATCAGGGATGGACTTCCAGACAAGAAATCATTAGGGATGGTCGTCGACACATCATGATCAGGAAAGGTTTTACACACATCATGATCAGGGATGGACTTCCACACATCATGATCATGGATGGTTTTCCTCACATCATGACCAAGGATGGTCTTACACATATCATGATCAGGGATGGTCTTCCGTACATTATGACCATGGATGGTGTTCCGCATCATGATCATGAACGTTCTTCCACACAAGACATTATGTTCAAAGATGTTTTTCCACACATCGTGATAATGGATGATCTTCCAGTCAAGACATCACGATCACGGATGGTCTTCCAGACATCATGATGAGGAATGGACTTCCACACATCATGATTATGGATGGTCTTCCACACATCATAATCATAGATGGTCTTACACACATCATGATCAGGGGTGTTGTTCTACACATCATGATCAGGAATGGTCGTCCATACATCATGATCGTAGATTTTCATTCACGCATCATGATCATGGATGGCATTACACACATCATGATAATGGATGGTCTTCCACATATCATTATCATGGATGGTCTTCCATACATCCTGATAATGGATGGTCTTCCAGACAAGACATCTTGATCAAGTATGGTTATCCACACATCATGATCATCGATGGTCTTCCACACATCATGATCATGGATGGTTTTAAACACATAACGATCAGGGATGGCCTTCCACGCATGATGATTATGGATGGTCTTCCACATATCATTATCAAGGATGGTCTTCCACACCTCATGATCATGGATGGTCTTCCGCATATAATGATCAATGATGATCTTTCACATATCATGATCATGAATGGCCTTCAGACATGACCAG
The DNA here is from genome assembly GCF_036320965.1 of Panulirus ornatus. NCBI lineage: Eukaryota > Metazoa > Arthropoda > Malacostraca > Decapoda > Palinuridae > Panulirus > Panulirus ornatus. Next base: position 1,329,456 of record NC_092260.1, read on the forward strand.
TAATGGTGTTCCACACATCATGATCAGGGATAGTCTTCCGCATCTCATGATCATGAATGGTCTTCCACACATCATGATCAGGAATTGTCTTTCGCACCTCCTGATCATTAATATTCTTCCCTTAAAGGCATGATAATGGATGGTCTTCCATCCAAGACATCATGATTATGGATGGTCTTCCATACAAGACATCATGATTATGGTTGGTCCTCCAAACATCTTGATCTTGGATGGTCTTCCACACATCTTAATCATGGATGGTCTTCCACCCATAATGACTAGGGATGGTCTTCCACACATCATGATTATGGATGGTTTTCCACGCATCATGATAATTGATGGTCTTCCAGACAAGACATCTTGATCAAGGATGGTTTTCCACACATCATGATCATCGATGGTCTTCCACACATCATGATCATGGATGGTCTTCCACACATAATGAACAGTTATGGTCTTCCACACATCATGATTAAGGACGGTCATCCATATATCATTATCATGGATGGTCCTCCACACCTCATGATCATGGATGTTCTTCCACATATAATGATCAGGGATGATCTTCCATATATCATGGTCATGAATGGCCTTCAGACAACATGATCAGTAAAGGTGTTCCATACATCATGATCAGGGATAGTCTTCCGCACCTCATGATCATGAATGGTCTTCCACACATCATGATCAGGGATGGTTTTCCGCACCTCATGATCATTAATATTCTTCCCTTAAAGGCATCATGATAATGGATGGTCTTCCATACAAGAAATCATGATTATGGATGGTCTTCCAAACATTGAGATCATGGATGGTCTTCCACACATCTTCATCATGGATGGTCTTTAACACATCATGATCATGGTTGGTCTTCTAAACATCATGAACAGGGATAGTCTCCCACCAATAATGAACAGGGATAGTCTTCCACACATCATGATTATGGATGGTCTTCCACACATCATCATAATCGATGGTCTTCACATAATGATCATGGATTGTCTCCCACACAACATGATTATGGATGGTCTTCCCTTCATCATGATCAGGGATGGTCTTCCACACATCATAATTAGGGATGGTCTTCTATACATCATGATCTATGATCTTGTCCACATCATGATAATGGATGGTCTTCCACAGATCATGATTATGGATGGTGTTCCACCCATAATGATCAGGGATGGTCTTCCAGACATCGTTATTGTGGATTTTCTTCCACATATAATGACCAGGGATGGTTTCTCACACATAATGATTAGGGATGGTCTTCCACACTTCATGATCATGGATGGCCTTCCACTGATCATAATCATAGATGGTCTTCCAGACATTATGATCATGGATGGTCTTCCACACAAGGCATCATAATCATGGCTAGTCTTACACACCTCATGATCATGAATGGTCTTCCACACATCATGATCATGGATGTTGTTCCATATATCTGGATAATGGATGGTCTTCCACACAAGGGTCAGGGATGGTCTTTCACAAATCATGATCATGGTTGATCTTCCACACATCATGATCATGGATGGTGTTCTACACATTATGGTCATGGATGGTCATCCACTCTTTAATGATCAGAGATGATATTCCACACATCTTGATCATGGATGGTCTTCCACACATCATGATCATGGATGGTTTTCCACACATCATGATAATGCATGGTCTTCCAGACAAGATATCCTGTTCATGGATGGTCTTCCCACATCATGATCATGGATGATCTTCCACACATCCTGATCATGGATGACCTTCCACATATCATGATGATGGATGGGCCTTCCA